>NC_141534.1:148655000-148940000 GCF_021556685.1 Rattus norvegicus
TCTCTGTCCCTTGGTTTTAAATACCTGATGGCTCAGAAGGGAGATTGGCGCCCACCAGTATTTTATTCAACATTTAAGTCATCAAAGCCATAAATATAAAAATGGTTTCTACCTTAAATCTATCAAAATCTAGTAATGTAAATCTAGTAATGCACAGTAAAACTAGTTAGTTAAGATGAATGGTGTATGCAGTGGAGAATGAGAGACCCCGTCTCAAACCAAGTAGAAGGGAGATGTGACATACTCGTATGAGCGCCTTCTCTCTCTCTCTCTCTCTCTCTCTCTCTCTCTCTCTCTCTCTCTCTCACACACACACACACACACACACACACACACTGTATTTTTAAAAACAAAACTGTAAACCACTATTTCACGTGTTCTTTACTGATCTTGAGTTTAAATCCCTTGGTTAGTGTCATTTACAATTTGTTCTGCATTTTAAAGTGTCAGACGTCCACTGTGTGTAATCCTTGTAAGAAGTAAGATTTTGTGAGAATCAGCCCGAAGATACACATATGGACACAGCTGGAGAGCTTGGTCCTAGCTCCACGCTTTACTGTGGCCTTTATATCCAGCTCAGAATCGTTGACCCCAGCAATTTAATGAGTCCTTATCCCACAGCCCAGACAGCGCAGCTAACTAAGGAAGCCATTTCCCGCTAGTAATGGCTATGCTGCAAAATGTTGAGAGGCAGAAATATAGCTAAGTTCTGTACTACTCGTCGGGGGTTAGACCTGGACCCAGAATATCTATGCTTCTTCCAGAAGATTCTGAGCTGCTTTAGTTGGGGTAATTATCAAGTGGTGACATCAGTGATCGACAGGACTTCGGTAGCCCACATCTTTCAGTAAGTCTCCTGTAAGCTTGCCTGCTGTTTTACTTTCTCTTCAAAACTCTGTTGAAGCAGGATGAGAACGAGACTGAACGAGAGAGAAAGAGGAGAAAGATAGTTTTTGAGACTCGGTATCCCAGACTGGCCTGAAATTTCATATGAAGTCCAGGCTAGTCTGGAACTCATAACCCTCGTGGTTCTGCTCCCTGAGCTACCTAGGATTAGAGAGAATGCCACTGAGACATCTCTTAGATATCCGGACACACTGATCTCTCAGATTCTAGGTTTGTTTTCGAGAATTTTATTGACTTTTCCTCATTCTGTGCTCAGTCCTCCCATGTACCATGTCTGTCTGTCTGTCTTTTTCTAGTGCTCTATGTACTGGTGAAGCACATGCTTTACCTAGTTAGCACATAGTTTTCATTTTTCTGGGTTTATAGCTGCTAGGACTCTCAAGGTTTAGCAGTCTGCACCCATGTTTTTGACTACTAAACATAGTCCCTAGGCCCTGAGCAGAGCCCAGCATGCATGCTACTTCCAGCAGCATTTGTTCAGTGCTTTGTCTGTTTCCCAGAACTGATGTGGATCTCGGAGAGGACTGGCATTGTACTGCTTTACTGGAAACTTGCACAGGATTGTCCTTGGTCATTGCTGGTGCCAACTGTGTATGTTTACAAATGAGCAAGGTGACAATTCTATTAGTGAAGGCCAGAGTGTGTCCAAACAGGTGAACAGGACTTTATTTCTTAAAGATCTTGTATTATTGATGCAAACCTTGGACATCTCTCCTGATTTGCTTCTTTGCAACATCTGTTTGAGCCTCTCATTCATGATCACCCTTGCTGTCCTCGGGTTGGCTCTCAGTAGGCTAGAGGTCCAAGACCCACAAACTGAGTACCCTCAAGTCTCAAGTTTCCCTCCATTTCTGGTCTTGAAGGAAATGGCTTCTTGAGGGCTGCTTGGGAAGAGCTAGCACTGGCTCCTTATGTTGAGCCTTTGTGGGGGCCTGTGTGTATCTAGTTCCCTTCATCACCTACACAGCCTTCTCTGAGGTACAGTTTGTTCTTGCAGCCCTTCCCGAGCATCCTATAGCTGATAGCCACACTTGTCTTGTAGCTTTGAAGTTTGATAGTGGTGAAAGGTGGTCATGTACTTTAACTCAAACTATGATGATTCTTTAGAATAAATAATGTTCAGTTAGTTTCCATGAAGATAGATAGGGAGGGACTGGGCTTCCCTCTAGGAATGATGCAAGCATTAAGTCAGGTCCTTGGAGCTGTTAGGAGGTGTGGCCCTGTTGGAGTAGGTGTGGCCTTGTTGGAGTGGGTGTGGCCCTGTTGGAGTGGGTGTGGCCCTGTTGGAGTAGGTACATCACTTTGGGCATGGGGTTAGAGACCCTCATCCTAGCTTCCTGGAAGCCAGGATTCTGCTAGCAGCCTTCAGATGAAGATGCAGACCTCTCAACTCCTCCTGACCCACGCCTGCCTGGATGCTGCCATGCTCCTGCCTTGATGATTATGGACTGAAGCTCTGACCCTGTAAGCCAGCCCCAATTAAATGTTATCCTTGATTATGGTGTCTGTTTACAGCAGTAAAACCCTAACAAGACAACATGTTTCAGGTATTAGCTATGTTCATAGAAGAAACATAAA
Organism: Rattus norvegicus; assembly: GCF_021556685.1. Lineage (NCBI taxonomy): Eukaryota > Metazoa > Chordata > Mammalia > Rodentia > Muridae > Rattus > Rattus norvegicus. Next base: position 148,657,485 of record NC_141534.1, read on the forward strand.
ATTCAAAGAAGCATGACACCCACATCTCATTAGCATATTTAATACTCTGAATATTACTATTATATTTATATATTTTAACAAAGTATAAAAATAATATATGCTAGCTTCTCATCCGCTTTTCTCACAAAACACTATGTTCGACCACATTTCCTTGTCAGTACATATAGATCCACACCGTAATTTTTGTTGGGCATATAATGTGGGCAGACTATAATTTATTCAAATACTTTATTTTTGTATCTTAAAGTCATTTTCAAGTATTTTTCCAGTAATAGGGATAATCAAAATTTCGCCAATTGGGGACCAACGCACGAAGTGATGTACTTCCAGTGGAATGTGGCGGCATGGGCTGGACTTATGGGATGCATTCCTAATTAGAACCATGAGTAACAGTGAGTGACTCTTTGCTAAGTTCCTAGGGGAGAGAATGTACTTGCTGGACCAGTGCTGTAGACTCTTGCTCTCTGTGCCCAGAAATGAATCACTGTAGATGGGCATGAAGAAGAGGAGGACCTGTCCCCAACCCCTGCCCTGAGGAGCTGGCCGCAGTAGGATGGCTTCATTTAGGGTTCTAGAACATTTTCCCATGCACAGAAATGTAGACCATTTCTCCCTGCTAGAGAGGGAATCCATTTCTCCACATATTTCTTGACACTAGACAAAGACTCCTGTAGGCACGTTCTGACAGGATTGCAATTTTTGTTTTCTGTGTTGCTTGTTGATTCCTGCTGTGGCACCTGTCTCTCTGCTTTCTAAGAACTGTTTGTATTTTTTTTTTTTTATTAACTTGAGTATTTCTTATATACATTTCGAGTGTTATTCCCTTTCCCGGTTTCCGGGCAAACATCCCCCTCCCCCCTCCCCTTCCTTATGGGTGTTCCCCTCCCCACCCTCCCCCCATTGCCGCCCTCCCCTCAACAGTCTAGTTCACTGGGGGTTCAGTCTTAGCAGGACCCAGGGCTTCCCCTTCCACTGGTGCTCTTACTAGGATATTCATTGCTACCTATGAGGTCAGAGTCCAGGGTCAGTCCATGTATAGTCTTTAGGTAGTGGCTTAGTCCCTGGAAGCTCTGGTTGCTTGACATTGTTGTTCATAAGGGGTCTCGAGCCCCTTCAAGCTCTTCCAGTTCTTTCTCTGATTCCTTCAACGGGGGTCCTATTCTCAGTTCAGTGGTTTGCTGCTGGTATTCACCTCTGTATTTGCTGTATTCTGGCTGTGTCTCTCAGGAGCGATCTACATCCGGCTCCTGTCAGCCTGCACTTCTTTGCTTCATCCATCTTGTCTAATTGGGTGGCTGTATATGTATGGGACACATGTGGGGCAGGCTCTGAATGGGTGTTCCTTCAGTCTCTGTTTTAATCTTTGCCTCTCTATTCCCTGCCAAGGGTATTCTTGTTCCCCTTTTAAAGAAGGAGTGAAGCATTCACATTTTGATCATTCGTCTTGAGTTTCATTTGTTCTAGGCATCTAGGGTAATTCAAGCATTTGGGCTAATAGCCACTTATCAATGAGTGCATACCATGTGTGTTTTTCTGTGATTGGGTTAGCTCACTCAGGATGATATTTTCCAGTTCCAACCATTTGCCTACGAATTTCATAAAGTCATTGTTTTTGATAGCTGAGTAATATTCCATTGTGTAGATGTACCACATTTTCTGTATCCATTCCTCTGTTGAAGGGCATCTGGGTTCTTTCCAGCTTCTGGCTATTATAAATAAGGCTGCGATGAACATAATGGAGCACGTGTCTTTTTTATATGTTGGGGCATCTTTTGGGTATATGCCCAAGAGAGGTATAGCTGGATCCTCAGGCAGTTCAATGTCCAATTTTCTGAGGAACCTCCAGACTGATTTCCAGAATGGTTGTACCAGTCTGCAACCCCACCAACAATGGAGGAGTGTTCCTCTTTCTCCGCATCCTCGCCAGCATTTGCTGTCACCTGAGTTTTTTATCTTAGCCATTCTGACTGGCGTGAGGTGAAATCTCAGGGTTGTTTTGATTTGCATTTCCCTTATGACTAAAGATGTTGAACATTTCTTTAGGTGTTTCTCAGCCATTCGGCATTCCTCAGCTGTGAATTCTTTGTTTAGCTCTGAACCCCATTTTTTAATAGGGTTATTTGTCTCCCTGCGGTCTAACTTCTTGAGTTCTTTGTATATTTTGGATATAAGGCCTCTATCTGTTGTAGGATTGGTAAAGATCTTTTCCCAATCTGTTGGTTGCCGTTTTGTCCTAACCACAGTGTCCTTTGCCTTACAGAAGCTTTGCAGTTTTATGAGATCCCATTTGTCGATTCTTGATCTTAGAGCATAAGCCATTGGTGTTTTGTTTAGGAAATTTTTTCCAGTGCCCATGTGTTCCAGATGCTTCCCTAGTTTTTCTTCTATTAGTTTGAGTGTGTCTGGTTTGATGTGGAGGTCCTTGATCCACTTGGACTTAAGCTTTGTACAGGGTGATAAGCATGGATCGATCTGCATTCTTCTACATGTTGACCTGTTTGTATTTTTTGGGATTGATGTTAAATTGTTGCGAGTACTTGTCCCCAGATGATCGTCTGAGATGCAGTTTTCCTTTTCACATCGCTGCTATGGTTGTGACATGTTCAGAGTCTTTCTGATCAATGCAGTTCATCAAATGTTAATGCAGTAACCGTGTGACTATCAGTTCAAGCTACAGACTCTCCCTAGTGGCTCCTGTGGGCCTCCCAGCCTTAGATGCAGCTATGAATTCAGTGGCTGGCTTCATACAGCCCCAGACATTGGCCTGGCTCTTGGAATGGATGTGTCAAAAAACACTGGTGTGTGTCTGATAAGGCAGTGTGTGTCCCACACACTGTGGCTGTAAGAAAGTATAGGGCAAAAGAGAGCTGCCTGAAGGGTGCTGGGGGATGGGGAGAGGCAACTGTGTGCCTCACTGGAGGGAACACTGAGCTAAGACTTTCCAGGAGGAAGCTGGCTGCGGGGACATCCTCTGGAAGTGCCTGCTGTAGAGAGGGAGCAGCCAGTGCCCTGTGAGAGTTGCTGCACGATGTACCATGGGGTGAAGGTTGGTAGCTAAGAAGGGTGTAAGCTGCTTACACAGGGACTTGGTGAGTGAGGGGCCTCTACAGGGTTCTGGGATATTGGGCGGGGGGTAAGACGTGCTTACATTAGGAAAAGATCCTTCTGGTTTCTACTGAGAATGGACCTGGGATACACAGAGGCAGAAGCAGGGAGTAGTCAGGAGGCTGGCAGTATCTCTCCAGGCACTTACTGTGGATTGAATGAATAGCCAGGCCTGTGGAAAGACTGCTTTAAAACATTCCTTTAAAACATTGATTGCTATTTTCTGCAGTCCAGGGCTTCTTGTGCTGGAAAAACCAGCCTCACTGAAAATATTAGCATGATTTAAATGTAGGTGAGAGACCATGTGTGCTTGCTTGCAAGGTACATGTGCATATGGAGGCATGTGCATGTGGAGGTCAGAGGTTGACTTTGGTTGTCTTAGTCTACATATTACCTCGCGTCCAGACTGTTCTGTGGACTTGCAGGCCAGTGAGCTTCAGGGTCCCCTTCCCACAGAGCTGGGGTTACAGATGTACGTCCCTGCACCTGCCTTTTACAGTTCAGCTCCTGTACTTGTATGGCTGGTGTTTTGCCCACTGTCTACTGAGCTGTGCCATCAGCTCCCATATTTAAAATGTGCACATTTGTCTAGAGAAATCGAGAGGGCGGAGTGGGCCTGGGGAGCAGGTCAGTTTCTCAAGCTGTGTCCTGTGTGAGGAGACAAGGGAGGGCCAAGAGCAGCCTAGGGCACTCAGTCTCCTTTCGTACCATAGGCTCAGAATTAGGAAGTGCATTTTGGGGCAAAGATCCTCCACCAACACCTTAGAGGTGTGGGAGACGGACGTGGAGGGATGCCATCTTCCTTTTCCTTTTCATTTATTCTTCTTTCGTATATTATATCTTGACTGCAGTTTCTCCTCCCTCCTTTCTCTTCAGTCTCCCCACCACCTCCCTTTTCTCACTGGATCCTCACCCCCTTCACCTCTCAAAAGAGAGTAGGCCTCCCAGGGACATCAACCAAATACAGCATAACAAGCTACAGTAAGACCAAGCACATATTCTCAAGCCAAGGCTGGGTGAGGTAACCCAGAAGGGGGGAAAGGGTCCCAAAGGCAGGCAAAATAGAGATAGCCCCTCACTCCCACTGTTAAGAATCCCACAAGAACACTGAGTTACACAACCATATATAGTAAGGCCTGGGCCAGCTTGGGTTACATAGTAAGATCCAGGCCATCCTGGGCTACAAAACGAGGCCATGTTTCGAACACCAAAACAAAAACCAAAAGTTCAGCAAAGATGCTGCGCTTGCACTGATTCTGTAAGTGCCCACAAACAGGGACAGTTCGGGAGTCCGGCCTCAGAGGTTTCCATCACCTGTTGGTGCCTCCATGGGTGTCAGTTACTTCCTAGAGATTCCCTTCCCCACTAACTTCACAACACCTAATTTAAGTTACACTGTTTTGGAAAAACTTTAACCCAAAACCTCTGCTCAAATAAACTTGGTGTGGAGTTTCGTGTCTCCTTTACTTGGCCCCTTCTCCACTCCATGGCCCCCACACTGAGCCTCTGCGTGGGGTGTGCAAAAGGCTAGGTCCAAAATGAATATATTAATGTATGCATCTGCTGTCAATGCCTTGCATTCTGGGGAAACAGAAGAGAGTGTCAGCAAAGGGCTGCAGGATTTTTCTTGCCTTTTGGTCACACAAAGTGCTTTTTGTCGTCTGGTGCATGGGCCATGATCAGACGTCATGTAGAATTCATATCGGTTCTGTGGTCTGCCTGGCTCGGAATACCTCATCTGTATAGCCAGCATGGAGAGGAGCAGAAAGAATCTCTGCTTTATGCATATATGAATGCAGTGTCCTTGTTCATGGAAAAGCTCCTTTGATTGTTTGGAAGCCCATGAATATTAAATGTAATTTGGGGCCCACTGTATTATATCTTTCAGGGAGAAAATTAGTTATGCTTCTGCAAGCTTGGAATCAAATGCCTAATCTGGTGGCATAAATGATTCTTACTTTATAATTTTATTCATTAATAATAATAATAATATTAGTAATAACTTTATGTGTATGAGTATTTTGCCTGCATGTATGTCTGTGCACCATGTTCATGCCTGTTGTTTATGCAGGCCAGACGAGAGCATTGGCTCCCTGGGACTGGAGTTCAAGACAGTTGTGAGCTTTCATGTGGGTGTGGGAATTGAACCCAGGTCCTCTGGAAAGACCAACCAGTACTCTTAATCTCTGAGCCATCTCTCCAGCCCCCGAGTATTATTACTTAAGAGATGTGTTTGCTTTAGCCATTGTCTGTTCATGGGTTGCTTTGGCAGCATTTACTGTGCAGACATGTTTACATTTATATTTGTAATCTTTTATTTCATACAGGACTGAAGGAGCTTGGTAGACTTTTTCTTAAGTGTAGATTTTTAAGAGGTTGTAATGCATCATGATCAGAGAGCACACAAACAGCTTAGGAAAGAGGCGAGGCTTTGGAGGCATGTGGGAGTACAAATAACACGATCCAATGTGTTACATTGTCGGCCCTCACACTGCATGCTGAGCTTCCTGGTAGCCAAAGGGAAAAGAGAGAAGCCATCAGCTAACCCATTCTCTAGCTCTTCAAAGGGCTCTTTAAAACATGCTCACCACTATGCAGGAGTACAGCAAAGTTTCCCAAGAAAAAACTGGCCAATTAGAAGAGTGGATTAAGTAGAGGCCTACTGTGAATCCTAGCACCCCAAAGTCTGTACCTTGAGCTAACCATACAAGGTGCCCATTTGCCAACTAATTTTGGGTAAAAAGCATAGGTAGGAGTGGCAGAGCGCCTGACATCAGCTTGCATTACAGGGCCTCTCCAGAGGTGCCTGGCACCGTCTTCAAGTGCCCACTGGCTTTAACAAGAGAAAACAATGACAAGCAAGAGGGAAGCCAAAATCTGTACTGCTTCATAGTAGGTGCTATGCTAGGCCTTAATTCAAGCATGAACATTTATTTTTAATGAAACAGCAATAAGGTGTTTGCATTTGTGTGTGTGTGTGTGTGTGTGTGTGTGTGTGTGCACGTACGCATATACGTATATGTGTGCCTGTGTATAGATCCAAAGACTACTAGAGTTGGTCCTCCTCTACCATGTGAGTCTTGGGGATTGAACTTGGGTCAGGAGGATTGGCAGCAAATGCCTTTACTTGCTGAGCCATCTTGCTGGCCTGGAAATTTTACTGATTTTCTGCGGAAAATGAAAAAAAAAAAAAAGGAAATTGTTTTTATTACAAAGTACTGTCTCTACCATTGGTGTTTACTGTCTATAAATCCCCATGAAAATTATCATTATTTTCTTGGTTTCAAAGCCTCTACCAACTTCTCAGTTTCAGGATCACAGTGTGCCTCTCTCTGTCCTCCTCCTCCTCTTTCTCTTCCTCCTCCTCTTCTTCCTCCGTAAGAGCCCTGACATGAATGAAGATATTCTAAAGAGATGTTTGTGCCCTATCCACTTTGGCTTTCAGACCCCTGAAACCATGGACTGTAAGAAACTGAAAATTTAGTCTGGTGGGGGTGGGGTAGCACATATCTTTAATCCCAGCACTTGGGAGACAGAAGCAGGCGAATCTCTGAGTTAGAGGCCAGCCTTGTATACAGAGTGAGTTTCAGGACAGCCAGGCCTATACACTTGGAGACCTTGTCTCAAAAGAAAGAGAAAGGAAGGAAGGAAGGATAAAAAGAAAGAAAGTGAAAGTTCCCCAGGAATCTTTTTTTTTCTCTTTGCTAGCATGTTTTTTTTTTATTTTTTTTTAATTGGAGTATTTCTTATTTACATTTCGAGTGTTATTCCCTTTCCCGGTGTCCGGGCCAACATCCCCCTAACCCCTCCCCCTTCTTTATGGGTGTTCCCCTCCCCATCCTCCCCCCATTGCCGCCCTCCCCCCAACAATCATGTTCACTGGGGGTTCAGTATTAGCAGGACCAAGGGCTTCCCCTTCCACTGGTGATCTTACTAGGATATTCATTGCTACCTACATGAAACTCAAGATGGATGATCAAAATGTGAATGCTTCACTCCTTCTTTAAAAGGGGAACAAGAATACCCTTGGCAGGGAATAGAGTGGCAAAGATTAAAACAGAGACAGAAGGAACACCCATTCAGAGCCTGCCCCACATGTGTCCCATACATATATAGCCACCCAATTAGACAAGATGGATGAAGCAAAGAAGTGCAGGCCGACAGGAGCCGGATGTAGATCTCTCCTGAGAGACACAGCCAGAATACAGCAAATACAGAGGCGAATGCCAGCAGCAAACCACTGAACTGAGAACAGGACCCCCGTTGAAGGAATCAGAGAAAGGACTGGAAGAGCTTGAAGGGGCTCGAGACCCCATATGAACAACAATGCCAAGCAAACAGAGCTTCCAAGGACTAAGCCACTACCTAAAGACTATACATGGACTGACCCAGGAATCTTATGTTTGGAGAAGCGAAAGCCTCAAAGCTGGTGCCAGCCAGAGACGAAGCTTGTGTCCTCCAAAAAGACTTCACACAATTCTGACTACTTGTCAGGAGAGAGGAGCTGAGGCAAGGCTGGTAGGCAGGGCCACACCTTGACTGGGATGCTTAACTGTACAAACCTGTTGCTATCTCCTGAAACCCAAGCCTCATGTCAGTTTTTGGAATGGAGTCTGTGGAGACAGTGGGTCCCTGGGGCTCACTGGCCAGCCAGCCTAGCCTACTTGGCTGCATTCAGATTAGTGAAGGGCCATGTCCCCAGGGGAATGTGGTTGGTTAGGTAGCAATGTGACACCTGAGGCCATCCTCTGACCTCTGCACTCATGTACACAGTACACACACACACCTGCACATACACACCCACCCACACACCCTTATGCTTCAAAGACTTTGTTTTTGGCAGCACCCCTAGCTTCAGAGCCTGTCAGGTGTCAAAGCCATTCTTGATTTCAGGAAGCTGCTGAGCTGAGCTTTTCTCTCTCCTCTCCCCTCTCAATCTGCATGCTGTGTTCCCTACCCAGACTGTCACCTCATCCCTCCCTTTCCCCACCAGCTGCCTCCAAGTGGGAGGTGGAGTTCTGCAGACAACAGAGTGCATAGCCACAAAAGTGCTTTCCCTTCCTCTCCCACGTTAGAAAGGCTGAATCTCTTTTCTCCTCGACTTTTAGAACAATTTGAAAAGAATCCCTTGAAATGCATTTACATAATCACAGGCCTCATGACAAATCCAGACAGGTTCCATTGACTGCATAACAAGGTAGTCAGAGCTGGACCACAGCTCCCCTTGCTTGCTGGGAACCTGTATTTCTCCTCTCTCTGGAGCTTTTCCCTCCTGTCTCCAACAGTGCTGTGTTCAGCATAACGTCAAGGTGGGGGTGGGGGCGGGGTGGGCATGGGGGTCGAGGGGTTGGAAGGGTTTTTGGGAAGTTCTTTTTTTTTTTTTTTTTTTTTTTGGTTCTTTTTTTCGGAGCTGGGGACCGAACCCAGGGCCTTGCGCTTCCTAGGTAAGCGCTCTAACCGCTGAGCTAAATCCCCAGCCCCAAGGGAAGTTCTTTAATCAAGGTAGAGACAGGTCAATATTTTTTATGTTAAACCAATGGAACACTAATTACTTGGCACTAAAAAAGGAAATTTGTTTTCTGCAAAACCAAGCATGACTTAGAGAATACCAGGACGTGAAGCAGCTGAGCCCTTCCCTGCTTCTGAGTGCCCGCTCCCTTTCATGCTTCCGGCTCCTGCTCTGTGCTCATTCCTGCTCGCCCCTAGGCTTCACTGCATGCTGCTGCTCCTGTGGGCAGGGGCTGTTTGTATGGATCATAAAGGCCAGGGTCAAAATCGGGCTCCTGGAGCTTGGGAAATAATGTGCGAAAGAAACTTCTTTGCCATAAAATGAGAAGTGGCGGGGTTGGGGATTTGGCTCAGTGGTAGAGCGCTTGCCTAGCAAGCGCAAGGCCTTGGGTTCGGTCCCCAGCTCCGAAAAAAAAAAAAAGAAAAAAAAAAGAAAAAAAAAAAGAGAGAAGTGGCCTTGACCTCGAAAACAAAGATTGTGTCCTTAGAATTTTGAGTTCCAAAGGATGTCCTCCTTAGAAAATGTCCTCCTGAGCTTATTAGGGAATGCACACTGGACTGTTGAGAGGGTGTGTGGGGGCACAGGGGTAACTAGTAAGAGATGGCTGAGTAGGGGAAGGGAGGATCGATCGATTGGTAGACACCACGAACAGTTTAGGAGCTGGTCAAGGCGATTGGTCTTTGTGCTGCTGGAGGGCTCTTAGCAGCATTCATGCAGTATTTTTGTAAGCCTTTAAAAAAACCTTTTAATTAAAACAGAGTAACTTAATTATTATCCTTAAAAGTGAGATGACATAAAAGAAAAGTTTTCTTATACGTGTAGGGACTGATCACAGTACACCATGTAACTTGGATCAGTTCATGTCGAGCTGCACTTGGGGAAATAAGTTGCATTTTGGGTGTTTGTGTGCTCTGGCCTTCTTGATATTTAGGCAAATTCACGGGATCTTTCGAAATCACAGCTTTCAGAAGTCAGACTTTTCCTGCCCGGGCATAGCATCCTATACCATACGTAACAGCACAGCGATGGCTATCCAAGATGCCCATGTCAGGTTGGCTGGAACTCTCCAGAGTTCTTTGTGTGGGAGTTTACAGGTGGGCTCTCGAGTTAGTTTGTCCTGGATTGTGTGGTGGGTCCTTCTAAGACAGATGCAGGGTGGAGGAAGAGAGTCAAGGTATGGATGGAGTGTACCGTTGGGGTATCATGAACGGGTGAGCTGAGCCTATCTGTCCATCCTGCTAGGGAACTGGAGTCAGACTGAAGAAATCGAGCCACTCTCATGTGGCTTCATGAACCATGTGTGTTTGCTTATGTGGGAGGGGCAGTTATCTCGGTCACTTTCAGGAGGAGCATGGGTGACCTATCACCAGAGTGTCACCACAGTGTGGGTGAGAGTCTGCCAAAGCTGTCACAGTGTGGGGTCTCGTAGCTGGGAGGATGTTGAGATGGGGCTGCGCTGTGTTCTCATTTCCTCCGTACTGTGTAAAACAGCCATGCTCAGTGTCTTCACGTTACAAGCTGCTTTGACTCCATTTTGAAGATGGGAGAAAGCACCTGGTGTTGACCCGCACCACACAGATAACTTATTTCTGGAAATAAGAAGGGTGCCGTCCTATACAAATACTGTAGTAAGTGGGAACTGCAGGGGCACAGGGTTTTATCTAAATCATATCAGAAAAAACAGGTTTGAGAATCTAACAGAAACGTGGGACAAAAAGAGGGAGCATTTCCTTCATCTGGACCCCATAGAATGTGGACAGCCAGCGTTGAGAAGGCCCCTACCAACTGCCACCTTACCACTGGTGTGTGTGTGTGTGTGTGTGTGTATCTGTGTGTATGTGTGTGTGTGTGTGTGTGTGTGTGTGTTTAGAGAACTCCCTGCCCTCAGAGACTTCAGCTTGACTCCATGTCTGTTGTTAATGCAGCTTCCTAAAATTTTCATCTGACTGTCCTCTTTGACCACCTGGACCTGCTGTCTGTCATCTGTCTGTCTGTCTGTCTGTCTGTCTGCTTATTCATTCATCTGGATCCAGGCAGATTTGCTCTTTCACCATCAAGACTCAGATCTACAGCTCTGCTCTCAAACCTGTGATCCTCCACCCTCACCTCCCTGGCCTGATTCACAACTTGGGAGCCGTATTTCTTACCCCTCTAGGAGACTTCACTTGCATCTCTGTTAACCTTCCTGATCTGAGGACTTTAAAAACCAGGACTCTTAGCTCAGCAGGAACATAGAAGTACACAGAGAGCAGGTATACTGCGTGACATTAGTAATTAAGACTGGAACAAAAGGACCCGTGTTTACCTCAGCCAATGCTATCACATAGCTGGATATATGGCAAATTGCTCCCACTAAAGTTATAAAGCTATACCTTATAAATGTATTGTTAACCAAGAAATCCCAGTGTTTTAGGAAGACAAAATTCATTCACGTATGTTTCTGGAATAGCATAATCATGACCGACAGTCTTCCCTGGAGCCCCCAGAAGGAAGCAGCCTTGCTAACATCTAGATTTCGTCTCTGATTTTACACTTTGGAAATAGATAGGGAATCTATTCTGTGTTGTCTTCAGTCGTGAGTCTTCGGTGACTCATTAGAGTAGCCACTGGAGACAAGGAACAGGGGTGGGGTGGCTCTGTGCCCCAATGCTGCCACAGTGTGAGCTCTGGGTCACGGTCATTTGCATTTCAAAGAATTGTCGCCCCAGATCATCTGTTTCTGCCTTTTGCTTAACTAAGTGTGCCTTATTTAGTCCCCAGCTTTGATCCCTGTAGGACAAGTGGGATTGGCATAAATTTGCTTGAAGGTACCTGCTTGAGAGACAAGCTGGGGGCTTGTCCTTGGGTAAAGAGAAGCGGGCAGTGGAGAGGGATGAGAGCGGGAGCTGGTCCACAGACTTCTCAAACCCTTTTCTAAAAGACTATTTGTGTTAATTTGAATTTAGGTTTAGCATTAGTTAAATATGTATAAACATAAAATGATAAGTTGTGCTCACAGCTTTACAACAATTGTGAACACTCAACTTATTTCAAATTAAATACAAATGAAATTACAAATCCAGCCAAATTCCAAACAACACCAAGGGGTCAATGCCATGGACAGTGTTTTTGCTCGACTAGATTGGCATTCGCAGTGTGATTTCACACGCACTGGCGAGCCCTGCTACGTTATCTGCTACAGCTGAACTGTCTAATTTATCCAAAACAGGTATCCTTGAAGGAGTCCTGCCAACCACAGCAGTTCTTTGCTCTACAAAGGACAGTTTTGGGGCCCTAATATAACCATTCTATTTAACCATGTGCATTTGTATACAGATGAGAAAACTAAGGTAAAGCGTGTGTTTGGCGACCTAGTGTGGGAGTCCAGGTTGTGGTAGCGGTGGCCATTGGTTAGAGACTCTGCCTTCCTGTGTTCTGTGACCTTAGTGTTTATTTCTTTTCTGTTCTGATCTTGAACTTGAAGTGATCCTCCTGCCTCAGCCTGAGTGTGACATTGGCTGCCATGCTCAGGCATTTCTCCAGTCTGACTCTTTTCTTTATGTGAGTGTTTAGGGGCAGATAGCATGGCTGTAGATTATTATGAAGTAAATGCTGGTGTATCCCCATAAGGACACAACGCAGAAGTCACCAGCCCCCTCCACTCCCAAAGTCTTAGTTAGGGCTATAATTATTATTGTTGTGAAGAGACACCATGACCATGGCAACTCATAAATTAAAATATTTATTTGGGACTGGCTTACAGTTCAGAGGTTTAGTCCATTATCATCATGGAGTGAAGCACGGTGCCATGTGGACAGGCATGAGGCTGGAAAGGGAGCTGAGATTTCTACATCTTGATCAGCAGGCAGCAGGAGAAGACCGTGTACCACAGTGAGTGAGTGTATCTTGAGCATAGGAACCCTCAAAGCCTACCCCCACAGTGAAACATTTTCTCCAACAAGGCCACACCTACTCCAACAAGACCACTTATCCTACCAGTGCCACTCCTGTGGGCCAAGCATTCAAACGTGAGTCTGTGGGGACCATTCTGTTCAAACCACCACAGTGCTCTTTCTTCATGGCCCTGCCTCCTCCTCATCCAGATAACTCTTAACTTTTGTGACAGTGACTTCTGCTAGTTGTATTGATATTTTTAGAACTTAAGCATGTGTCTTAGTTGCTTTCTGTTGCCATGACAAAAATACCATGACCAAGGCGACTTATAAAATAAAGCATCTAACGGGGGTCGTGGTGCAGAGGATCAGAGTCGAGGACCAAGCCTGGCAGCAGACAGGCAGGCATGGCGGTGCAGTAATAGCCGAGCGCTTGCATTTGATTCACAAGCAAGAGGCAGAGAGCTAACTGGGAATGGTGTGGGCTTTTGCAACCTCAGAGCCCACTCTCAGCGACACATCTCCTCCTACAAGGCCATGTCCAATCCTGTCTAAACAGCTCTTCTGACGGGAAGCCAAGCCTTCAAATATTCCAGTCAATGGGGGCCGTTCTCATTCTAACACCCACAGCACTCCTGAATGTCAGGGGTTACTTTGTCTCCTTTGAAACTTATCCAGAACAGGGCTGTGTTATATCATTTGTGTCTTAGATCTTTCCATGCGATGCTTACCTTTCCAAGGCCCATCTGTGGCGTTCTGTGTAGCTGTAGTTTGATCTTCACCACAGTGTGGAAGTCCCGTGAGACTGATACAGTCACATTGGCTGATGGCTTCTTGTCTTGCTGTCTGTCACCACAGAGAATGAAGTGGATGGAGAAAGGTGAAAAGTAAGGACATTTATTCACGTGGGAGTGACAGATCCAGTGGAAAAGTGGACATCTAAACTCTTGGTGGCTGGTAGGATGCCATCCAAGAGGGGCCGGCTGGCAAATGTTACAGTTCTAAACGCTGTGCAGCCCTTGGGATGAGGGCTGAGTGGGGTTGCCAGCAGGTGTTAGAGCTCTGAGTTCTCAAGCCTGCTGTACCGAATGAGATAGATTGCAGGCGAGTGTTACACAGGTAAACTCTGCAGCCCTTGGGATGTCAACTGAGAGAGGTTGTCTGCTGGTGTTACCATTTTGAGCTCTTTGTGGTGGTAGGGTGTTACTAAGAGCTGGCCTCTGAAGGAGTCGAGGGAGAGCCTGGCACCAGAGTGGAGGTGGCAGGAGCTTCTGTCCTGGCACAGAAGCAAGAGCAGACCTTCCTAGGGGCAGCCTAGTGGTTTCACTGGAGATAGGAGGAAGTCTTCCTGTATCAATGGGTTGTGCTCTGCCTCCAAGGAACTGGACACTGGTCCATATTGGGAGCTGTCCCAGAGCTGTCCTGATAAACAGGCTCACCATGGGATTTATACAGATTCAGGTGCAACACGATTGGCTTGGGCTAGTAGGCAAGTGAGGGGGAAGGGGCGAGAGCTGGTTGGGTGATGGTCTGTCCTGTAAACCCAGAAGGGAAAACAGGGTTCTCTCCCAGGTGGCTCTGCTTCTCTTGTTCCTTAGGGAACAGCACCCTGTCTTCAAGGGGCTTATGAAAACATCTTGTGCCCTGGGGTTTTAGAGCCCTGCTGTCACCAACTGTGTGTGTGGAGCTGGGGTTGCTCCCCATGTCATAACTACATGCTTTATACATCCATCCACCTGTGGTCGGACTACTGGGCAGCTTTGGGGGTTTTGACTATTACAAATATTGCCACCGTGGTCAGTCTCCCGCTATCCCTTGGGGACATGGACCTAGGAGTGGAACAATTGTGTCATATAGCATGCCTCAGTTTGCAGAACTGGCTTTCCATAAAACTTCTATTTCACTTTGGATTTCCTTGATTTTGAGTGACACTGGTATGTATCATGTGTTTCTTCTGCATATGCATGCTGATTTCTCATGATGTAAAGGTCCATACAACTCCTCTGCTAATTTTTCTATAGAATTATAAGATTTGTGCTTATTATGGATATATGTTTATCATTTTGTCTGGGGACATGTTACTTATTGCAAATACTGCCTTTGTGTGTGTGTGTGTACATTTGTGCTGTGGTGGACACGTGTGCACGAAGGTATGACGGATGGAGGTTGATTTGTCTTCCTCAAAGACTCTGAACTGTATTGCTTTGAGACAAGGTCTCTCACTGAACCTGGAGCTCACTGATTTGGTCCCAGGGATCCTCTTGCCTCTGCCTCCTCAGCCTTGTGATCACAGGTGTGAGCCACTGTAATGTGACTTTATGTGGGTGCTGGGGATGAGGCTCAGGTCTCATGCTTGGGTGACGAGTGCTGTGCCAACTGACCCAACTCTCTAGCCTGACTCTCTTTCTCTTTTAATGGAATCTTTTGAGCTTTCATATTTTAATATATTCAAGCCTATCAGAATTTCCCCCAACTGTTCTTGGACTAAAAGAATAGACCCATTCTGTTCAACAGTTCTCTCCTGACTCAAGATAATGGTTATTTAATAGTCTAGGTTTATGGTTTGCTTTGCACAGTTAGCTGGTAACTACATACGTATTCAGGCTGTGAAATTTTGCTCTTGTTGCAAGGGTCACAAATGGTTACAGAAAGCCCAAGGCTTCTGAGTGAAGGCAAATGAGTTTGTCACTCACTTTCCTGGGTACCTCCCTGTGCACCTACTGAGCTCAGAGCTCAGCCAGCCAGTGAGCTGAGCCCCAGGCGGATTGCTTAGGAGAGGAAGCCTGAGCCTAGGGATCTGGGATGTTTATAATGGGCTGTAAGCTAACCTGGCCTTCGCCCCAGGGGGAAAACATTGTCTGCTATATTAGGTAGCAAGTGTGTGTGTGTGTGTGTGTGTGTGTGTGTGTGTGTGTGTGTGTGTGTGTGTATTTCTTTGGGGAGAGGCACTGATAGTCTAAGCCCATTTGTTATCTAACTGCCTTGAATGGTCTAGATTAAAAGGACCAGAAAGCTGAGACCCAGGGACGGTGATCTCCTGAGAGGAGGTGTCATCTTCTTGTTATTAATTTGCGTGTGACAGCTCATCCATTGGTTTATTTCTTTGCTAATGCATGTGTATTGCAGCTGCAGGTATTAGGTCAGGTGGAGAATGCTGTCTGCAGAGGGACAGGTACCAGATGAGCTAGAACAGGGTCACTGCAGTGGAGGTGAGACTGTGACAAGGCTGAGCTCAAGACTACAGAAAACTGGGGGGCACCCTGGGACGGAGAGGGACATGTCAGGGGTGAGTCTTTGAATCTTAAAACATATTATGCTGGGGCTGGGGCTGCTTTAGTGCGTAAAATGCTTGCTGAACAAGCCTGAATGCCCAAGTTCAAATCCCTAGAACACACTTAAAGCTGGGTGTGTGCTACCTTACTGCTGGAGAGCAAGAGAGAAAAGTGAATCTCAGCCAGTCGAGCTGAACTGCTGAGCTCCAGTGTTCAGGGACAGACCACCTCTCAGGTAGGAGGGAGAGGAGAAGAAGAAGGTGAACAACACTGACCATTAGGGTACATGGTCAAGGGCACCCCCCAACACACAGCACACACGCATACACTCCTCTCTCCTCTCTCTCTCTCTGTCTCTCTGTCTCTCTCTCTGTCTCTCTCTCCTCTCTCTCTGTCTCTCTGTCTCTCTCTGTCTCTCTCTCTGTCTCTCTCTCCTCTCTCTCTGTCTCTCTGTCTCTCTGTCTCTCTGTCTCTCTCTCTCGCTGTCTGTCTCTCTGTCTGTCTCTCTGTCTCTCTCTCATATTCTGACATTTACACATCCGCAAACACACACATATACTCCTACACACACATATATACTTACACACACACATACTCACACATGCACACACACACACACACATTACTCAATCATTTGTATTCATTTATTGCATAATGGAAATTTGCAAAGAAAGTATATTTAAGTGTGCAGTGAGGTAATAGATGCTGGCTTGACTATAGACATGTTTCTGAAGAACACAGTGATCATCTAAATAGCTACAATACAAATCTAAGCAGAAACCCAAACAAACATATAAGGATACGCATACACACATATATAAATTAAAAATTGTTTTTCTGAAGAGAAAAGAGAGAAGGGAAATGGAAGGGGTGGAGAGAGGGCGCTCAGTAGGCACAAGCTAGACAGGAAGATGATGTTCTGGGGGTGTACCTCAGATTAGGGTGACCCCAGACTACAATAATGGGTAGGACAGCTCATGAAGACACAGGTAATGAACTTGAATTTCTTACTATAAAGATGTTTAAGGCGAGAGTTTACCATTAGTTAAACATTCTACAATAATACATGTATTAAAATATCACATGGTATTACAGCAGTATGTAAATCACTTGTTTTATGCATCAGCTAAATTAATTAAAAAATAAAAATGCATAACTGATTGAACAAAAAATTATTTTTGAGACAGGTTTTCACTGTGTAGCCCTGTCTGGCCTGGGACGTGCTCTATGGACTAAGCTGGACTTAGAGAGCTCTACCTATCTTTGCCTTCAGGGTGCTGGGTTCAAAAGCATGTGCCACCACACCTGACCTATATTAAAACTTTCAAAGCGATTTATTTACTTATTTTGTAATAGTAGTGTGCACATATTCACAACATGTGGAGGCTGGAGGACAACTTTCAGGAGTTCTGTGGATCGAATTCAGGTGCCAGGATTGGTGACAAATGCTTTTACCCACTGAGCACTCTTTCCAGTCCAATTTTTCCCCCTTAGGCATGACAGGAGTCATGGACACTTATACCCACTCAGCTGAGCCAGGTTTTATTCATTTGTGTTTTTAAAATCATGTGTTCACCACATGAACAAATTTGGGGTGAAAACGTAGTTACACGTGTCCCTGACCTGGGATTGCCACTTGCATGCTATTTGGAAGCACAGTTACTGTGTGTAACAAATGCAAACAGACCACAGAGCAAAGGCAAAGAAGCTCCTCCCTCAGTCAGGCCCCAGCAGGGCAGAGCGACCAGCTCAGCACTTCATATAAAAGAAGCTTTGGATGAGAGTTTGTCTATATAGATGCTGAGAGCCTTAAGGGACCCCAAATATTCCACCAGAGAGCTCCTACAAGCTGACAAACAACTTCAGCAAAGTTGCTGGATATAAAATTGACTCAAACCAATCAATAACCTTCCTCTACTCAAAGGATAAACAGGCTGAGAAAGAAATTAGGGAAACGACACCCTTCACAATAGTCACAAATAATATAAAATACCTTGGTGTGACTCTAACCAAGCAAGTGAAAGATCTGTATGACAAGAACTTGGAAGTCTCTGAGGAAAGAAATCGAAGCTCTCAGAAGATGGAGAGATCTCTCATGCTCATGGATTAGCAGGATTAATATTGTAAAAATTGCCATCTTGCCAAAAGCAATCTACAGATTCAATGCAATCCCCATCAAAATCCCAAGTCAATTCCTCACAGAGTTAGAAAGAGCAATTTGCAAATTCATTTGGAATAACAAAAAACCCAGGATAGCTAAAACTATTCTCAACAATAAAAGAACTCTGGGGGACTCACCATCTCTGACCTCAAGCTGTATTACAGAACGATAGTGATAAAACTGTATGGTATTGGTACAGAAACAGGCAGGTGGATCAATGGAATAGAATTAAAGACCTAGAAATGCACCCACACACCTGTGGTCACTTGATCTTTGACAAAGGAACTAAAACCATCCAGTGGAAAAAGACAGCATTTTCAACAAATGGTGCTGGTTCAACTGGAGGTCAGCACGTAGAAGAATGCAAATTGGCCCACTCTTATCGCTCTGTACAAAGCTCAAGTTCAAGTGGATCAAAGACCTCCACATAAAACCAGATACACTGAAACTAATAGAAGAGAAAGTGGGGAAAAGCCTTGAACACATTGGCACTGGGGAAAATTTCCTGAACAGAACATGAATGGCTTATGCTCTAAGATCAAGAATTGACAAATGGGACCTCATAAAACTGCAAAGCTTCTGTAAGGCAAAGGACACTGTCAATAGGACATAATGGTAACCAACAAATTAGGAAAAGGTCTTTACCAATCTTACATCTGATAGAGAGTTAATATCCAAAATATACAAAGAACTCAAGAAGTTAGACTGCAGAGAGACAAATAACCCTGTTAAAAAATGGGGTCCAGAGCTAAACAAAGAATTCACAGCTGAGGAATGTCGAATGGCTGAGAAACACCTAAAGAAATGTTCAACATCTTTAGTCATAAGGGAAATGCAAATCAAAATAACCCGGAGATTCCACCTCACACAGTGAGAATGGCTAAGATCAAAAACTCAGGTGACAACAGATGCTGGTGAGGGTGTGGGAAAAGAACACTCCTCCTTTGTTGATGGCATTGCAAGCTGGTACAACCACTCTGGAAATCAGTCTGGAGGTTCCTCAGAAAATTGGACATAGTACTACCTGAGGACCCAGTTATACCACTCCTCGGCATATACCCAAAAGATGCCCCAACATATAACAAAGACACATGCTCCACTATGTTCGTAGCAGCCTTATTTATAGTAGCCAGAAGCTGGAAAGAACACAGATGTCCTTCAGCAGAGGAATGGATACAGAAAATGTGGTACATCTACACAATGGAATACTACTCAGCTATCAAAGACAATGACTTCATGAAATTCTTAGGCAAATGGATGAAACTAGAAAATATCATCCTGAGTGAGATAACCCAATCACAAAAGAACACACATGGTATGCAGTCACTGGTAAGTGGATATTAGCCCAAAAGCTTGGAATACCTAAGAAAAAGTTCACAGATCATTTGAAGCTCAAGAAGAACAAAGACCAAAATGTGGATACCTTCATTCCTTCTTAAAAGGGAGAACAAAATGCTCACAGGAGGAAATTCAGGGACAAAGTGCAGCAGGGACTGAAGAACTGGCGACTGCCCCACCCGGGGATCCATCCCATATGCAGCCACCAAACCCAGACACTATTGCTGATGCCAAGAAGCACTTGCTGACAGGAGCCTGATATGAGTGTCTCCTCAGAGGCTCTGCTAGAGCGTTGCTGATACAGATGAGGATGCTTGCAGTTAACCATCTGATTGAGCATGGGTACCCCAATGGAGGAGTTAGAGAAAGGACTGAAGGAGCTGCAGATGTTTGCAACATCATAGAAAGAACAACAATATCAACCAACCAGACCCCCCCCCCCCAGAGCTCCCAGGGACTAAACCACCAATCAAAAAGTACACATGGAGCCACCCACATATGTAGTGGAGGATGGCATTGTCCAGCATCAATAGGAGGAGAGCCCCTGGTCCTGTGAAGGCTGGGTTCCCCCATGTAGGGGAATGCTAAAGTGGTGAGGTCGGAGTGTGTGGATGAGAGTGGGAGCATCCTCATAGAAGCATGGGGTGGGGGGGAGGGGTATGGGAGAGGGTGGGAAACGGGATAACATTTGAAGTGTAAATACATAAAATATCCAAGAAAAATAAAATTATTAAAAAGAAACTCCAGAAGCTGTTCCTGCCTCTGGGTTCAGAGGACAGAAGGGAAGAAGTGACCATAGAAAGCCTCAAGCTCATGGGAGGGCTCGAAGGAGGCTGCCCTCTCTTCCCTGCTTCCCTGCTTGTGTGTCTCTTTCAGAGTGTAATTGGGAGCCTGTGGCCAGGAAACCTGAGCCATTTGGTTGCAGAGAAACATCACTGAGCTGAACTAGAGTTTTGGGTCCAGGCAAGGGGACAGTAAACGGACAGACAGCTTCACAGGTCCTGAGCAGTGAACGGCTAGGATTAAAATGTCCTCTAATGACTGGAAAGGTTCAGTACTCACTTTACAGCCAGTTTTATGGACTGTGGCCACCAGGTTGGTTTGGAGCAAGTGGGTGGTGAAATGTGCCCTGGACAGCATGTGCTTTGCAAAGCCAAATTGAATTACTTCATGATTTGTGTGCAGGTTTGAAGTCACAGGTAGTCATAATGTCTGAGGTCTTTCTCCAGCCCTTCTTTCTGTCTCCAGGGGAGGGGGTGACATGCAGGAGAAAGAGCACAGACAGAGCAGCAACCAGGGAGAAAAGGCAGGGCAGAACATGCTGGCTTGGGACAGCCAAGAAGCCGCTGAATACATGCATCTGGGACTCAGTGGTGCCAGCTGGGGCATCCATAACAGCTTAGATGTTGGTGGTAAGTGCCACTGAGAACCTCCCAGTGAGAGGGGATAAAGGGAGGTGTGGAGGGTACGGTTAGGTCCCTAGGACATCCTGGACAAATGGCTGAGGTGACTATTAACGCATCAAAGGGGTCAGCCACTGGCCACCAGGATGTCCCAGCATTTCAAAGATCTGTTAGAGTCCTGGCTCCTCTCCAGAACTTCTTACTCTCAGCCCCTACCTTAAACTCCTTCAAGCCCTTCCCTTCCCTTCTCTCCTCCCTCTCCTCCTCTTCCCTTCCTTTCCCTGCTCCTTCCGCCCCCCCCCCCCCCAGCTTCTCTCTTCTGTATAAACCAGCCCCTTTGACCACATGCTCTCTTGGTTCACATCCTGCTCCTGGTCCCCTCTTGTCTCCCTCTCTCCTCTTCCTCTTTCACTCTCCTCCCCCACCCCTCATGACCTGGTCTCTTCTGCTGGCCATGTTCAGTCTGAACTCTTCCAGATGCCTCTGGCTGTTCTCTCCCTCATATAGACAATAACAAACCTCCTCAACCGGGCGAGATCATGTCCTTCCTTTCCTTCAGGCACCAGCATTCTCCAGTCAGAGAAGCCACAGGCTATCCCTACAGGAAGTGTGCTTGTACACTTTGTCTCTGTCTCTCTGTCTCACCGTCTCTGTCTCTCCACCCCCTTTCCGAGCAGGTAGTTCGCTTTCCACTCTCACTGCGGAGGCCATTACTCCTCAGTACTGTAGCTGATGCAAGTTTACAGCTTATGCCCTGGGGCGTTTCCTCTGTGAACAGCCACCTCAGACTTCTGTAAATGTGGAGGGGGATAGTGGGACCTGTCTGGCTCACTTCCCTGCAGGGCTGGAGGAAGAGGCCTCCTTGACCTCATTTTTGCAGGTGTCTGTCTTATTTAGGCAATGCTCCTGCAGATGCTCACAACACTCCCTTATCCCATGATCGATTTCTAACCTTGTTGGGCTGTGATAGCTGTGGTAAGGGCTTTGAAGAGAGCCAGATGACTGTTTTCTGACTGCCATTTCTGTTGTGTTTTATAACAAGATAGAAAGGGATATGTTTGGTGTGGGGGAAGGGAGGTGCCTCTGCCGGCCCATGCTGAGGCATCGCTTCCTCCTGAGGGACCAGCCACACGATGGTATATTATAGAATAGTTTATTTAGGGCAATAGTTGAGGGAGTAGTAGAGACAGAGAAGGGCAGAGAGAGAGGGGGGGGAGGAGAGAGGGGTTGACCATGAGCAAGTGGAGAAAGGGGGAGGGGAATGGGGAGAGGGGGGGAAGAGGGTAAGGGAGCAAGAGAAAGGGGAGAAGAGAAGACTGAGGAGAGGGCGAGCAGCCCCCTTTATGAGTCAGGCACACCTGGCTGTTGCCAGGTAACTGTGGGGCGGAGCCTAGACGAAATGCCATCAATTTCAATGTGAGGAAGAGAAGGAGAAATGTCAGGTTTAAAATCTGTTTTGAGGTCAGATGAATGGTGTTTTCCCTTTAGACTTCTAAGACACACTTTGGTGTGACTCTAGGCCAAGCCCATGTGGCCATTGGTTTCACGTGTAAGTTACATAGTCTTTACTGTTTTGTCCTGAATGATGAGTCTTCCTGGTTTAAAGAGAAACGGGAGAAATCCAGACTTTTCACGTGTGACTTTCTGCTGAACAGGAAGTTTTGCTGTTTTGTTTATTTTTGATTGTTGTCCCTCTGCTTCACCCCTGTAACATTATGTGATTCTTGTAAAGTGTTTCAAATCTAGAATCACCAATGTATCATTTCCTCTTATTTGAAACTATGAACACAAGTTGGGTCCTTCATTCAATTACCAGTGTCTCTTTTTTATTCTTTGGCTGTACAATGATGTAGTCACACAAGGCACAAAGGGACAAGAAATGGTTGAAAACACCTAGTCACCTCTTTCCCCAAATCTTCAACTCTTCAAGAAAGGTAGAGATCTCCAAACCTGTATTTATGGGGCAAATACTTAGGAAGGGTGATTTCTGCATCAACACTCATTATTTTTTACCAGAGAATTCTTTGATGGTATTTTGAATAAGCCAGTTTAGGTAGGAAGCAGCTTGGCACGGAACTTTCCGCTGCTGTAAAGTATTAGGTGAGGTCATGGGTGTTTTCACAGGAAGTTTAGAACATAGTGTCTGTTTCTACCATTTTCCCTTATCAGTATCTCAGAGTAACCAACAGTTAAATTTCATTGTTGCAGATTTTCCCTACAGTGTCAATGACATCTCGTTTGTTTTTAATCCTTTAGCCTTGAGATAAAATGACCTGGTACAGACAAAGGAACAAAGGAGTCCTGGTGGCAGGCTCTGGGAAGGTCGGAAGGGCAATATTGGGGGTGGGGGTGGGGCGAGACTCTGTTTGGGAACTTATGGGGGGGGTTGGCTGCTGGCAGGAGAGGAACAGGAAGAGGTAGGGAAAGGGTTGGAGGTCATAGAGTCTGACCTCAGCTTGAGGGGAGCAAGCTCACCTCCTTCCACTTAGTAGTAAGGTCTCCAAACCCTGACCCCCATCCCCATTTACAATCTCTGATGCTCTGCATTCCTTTCAGTCTCAGGCTTTGGAATGCTCTTCAGCTGAAGGACGTTTGGCTTTGCAGTGTCTTCATTTAAATTGGCGAATATTCATTGTACAAGATGCAGGCTTCCTGAGGGCATTTGCATATTAGTCAGAGATGAATTAGATCATAAGTTTAACAAGTCTGAGCTCCCTGAAGCTGGGTTTGGGGGGTTTCTATGAAATCCTGGAAACACCCTTCTGTCTAGGTAGAGCTCCAGTTTGATTGAGAGTAGCCGGATGTACCCACCCTCCCTCCCTCCCTCCCTCCCTCCCTCCCTCCCTCCCTCCCTCCCTCCTTTCCTCCCTTCCTTCCTTCTCTATCTCTTCTCATTTCCTAGTTGCTTCAAATCTCCAAAAATGAGGAGAGCAAGAAATTAGCAATTCTTCTCTCCTGTGAGGTCAGAGTGTGTTGAAAGACCCAACCATCTCATCAGATCCTAAGCCCGGAGGTGAAGAGTGTTAGGAAATGTAAATTGTGGACTAATGCAGTGGGGTGGGAGTATGGGAATACCGGGCAGGTCCTGCAAAGGTGTCCCCCTGAGGAATCACACCACAGGATAGATATACCTAGTATAATGAAGATTATTGTGTGTGTGGGGTGGGGACCCAGAGAAGAGGTGGGGGCAAGGAAAGGGGGAACAGAGAGGAAGAGGGAAAGAGGAAGAGAGGCCGGCCGGAAACTCGTGGGAACAGAGAAAGAGAGTAGAAGAAGGGAACCTGGGGGATCCAGCAGACCTCTTTATATGCTGCTGCTACATCTGCCAGCACCTGACTGCAGATGATGATGCAAGCTGTTGCTAGGTAGCTGTTGGGCGGAGTCTAGCAGAATTGTCTGTAAGCCAATGGAGAGCGAGGGTAGTCTGCATGGGTTCTCAGCATCTTAGAGCCAACCCTGAAACTAACTCCAGGTGAAAGAGGAGCTGATCACCCAGTGTGGCCACACCCAGTGTGGCTGTTTCTGCTGCTCCTGCCCTCTGAAGGTGCTGGGAGAAGCTGGAGTTAGGGAGCTTCAGGGCAGTACTCTCACTGTCTATACGGGTGCTATTCTGAAAGGGGTTGATTCTATCCTCCCTCCTCCAACAAACTTCACTGTGGTTTTCTGACTTTGGCTATTCCTGTTAAAAAGATTATTATTTTTTGTTGTTTAATATGAAGGATACATCTTATTGCTGAAAAACAATCAGATAGACCCTAGACCCCAGGTTTTATTCTGTTTGTTTTTTGTTTTTCTTTTGTTTTGGTTTTTGTTTGTTTTTTATAAGCAGGGTTTTAAAAAACTTTTACGGCATTATGCCCTAACTTGTTTCTTATAAAGTGTCCCAGGAGAAAGATCACAAAATATTACTTTTATTTTACTTATTTTGAGTTATGAACAATGAATCATCAGGCTTTCTCTTTTTTCTTATTTTTGACATTTCTAATTGAATGATGAAAATTCTTTCTTACTTTCTTCACTTTGCTGATAGCTTGCAGGCTAGGAGATCAACAGGCTTGGAGACAGTGTGGCTAATTCCATGCAGTTTGGGGATGTGCAGCCTGTCCTAGCCAGGCCTGAACACCTTTCCCATGCATCCTACCCTGCTTCCTGTGGCTATGAAGAACACAGCAGTTTATGACAGTTTTCTAAGTTCTAGGTAATTTATCAAGAGTGGAAGTTTGCCACTCATGGTTCTGGGGGCTACCTTCACAAAGCTACATCTGGTGAGGTCCCTTTTGCTAGTGATCGCTCTCAGTTGAGTCACAAGGCTGCCTAAGGCAAAGTGAGGTCCGGGAACCATTGGGGAATGACAACTCCCTGGAGGTGTCCTGGAAGCTCCTGATAGGAGTCTGAGTATCCCAGGTGGGAGCTGCCAGAGTAGCTTAGGGATGAGCTGATGGCTATTGAATGCAAAATGGATCCCAGAATTGTTTGGGATATAGACTGGATAGGGGCGTGTGTTTGGATGTGCATGTGCATGTGTTGTGTGTGTGTTATGTGTTGTGTGTGTGTGTGTGTGTGTGTGCGTGTGTACGCATGTGTGTGCTTAGAGGGTTATATCAGAGACTGTGGGAGCTCTGTGGAGTCCTTGGGATTCTTAATCTTTTGATTGTAAGTTGTTGGTTAACCAGCTTTTCTTTCTGAGATCTTCCACTCATTTTTGAACTAACTCTTTATTCTCTGCTGTTTCATCACAAAGGATTCATTTTACGATTTTCAAAGACAAGTCAAATATATCCATGCCTTCCACTGATCTCTGTGGACTGGTTCCTTTTGAACAGAAAGATTACCTGTCTGCTTTTGACTGACCTGCCCGCCTACACACCTGTTTGCCTATTGCCCATCTATCCATCCACCTGCACACTCATTCCCATAGCATTCTAAGTCTAGATTCCAGTTGTATGTTTGGGGTTTTCAACTTGACACAGGTTGGGGTCAGTTGGGAAGATGTTAACTTGTTAGAGAAAACGCTGCTACCTGATTAGCCTGTGGGAAGACTGCAGTTGATATTGAAGGGCCAGCCCACTGTGGGTGATGCTATCCACAGTCAAGTGGTCTTGGGTGTATGTATAAGAAAACAAAGCGGGGCTGGGGATTTAGCTCAGTGGTAGAGCGCTTACCTAGGAAGCGCAAGGCCCTGGGTTCGGTCCCTAGCTCCGAAAAAAAGAACCCAAAAAAAAAAAAAAAAAAAAAAAAGAAAACAAAGCAAGCAAGCCAAGAGAAGGAAGCCAGTAGCCAGCATTCCTCCATGGCCTCTGCTTCTGTTCCTGTCCTGGGTTCATGCCCTGCCTTTCCTTCATGGTGGACTATAAAATGTTCGCCAAAACAAGCTCTTGATTGCTTTTGATCCATTGTTTAATCACAGCTGTAGAAACCTCACAAGGATCATAGTTTTCTGAGCTGACTGTGCAGTTGATTTCAATAACTGAAAACTCAGTAAGGGGCAGACAAAGGCGGGAAGGCATCTTCTACATTTTGGATTTAAGAGATGTTTAGAATATTCAAGAACATTTCCAACAGATTACTAGGTGCAAAAATATTGAAGTTCAAGAGACTCCAGGATTTTCAAGTTGGTATATAACTTGTTGTATATAACAAGTTTCAAGTTGTGCATAAAGTTTATCTTTTCTGTGACCACAGGATGAAAGCAACAGGAAGATTAGTTAGGACAAGGGAGAGTCAGGAGGCAAAGGCTGTTACTCTGGGTGAATGAAGAGCAACTCCAGAGGTCACTAAAGGGAAGAGGGCAAGAGTAGTTGTGTGAGAGGAACGGTCAGAATGCCTCTGAGAGAGTAGTTAACTGGGAGCCACACTTATCCCTAGGCTGCAGTCGTTAGGTGATTGGTGGGGCTGCTCCCATGGAGCCAGGCCGTGCAGTGCCCATCAGGACGGGGTGTGGCTAGGTGATAACACAACCACAGAGCTGACTGACCTGAACGTGCATGGGAGGCAACAGCGTCTGTTCTTGTTAATGTCAGGGCCTCCATCTTTGCTGGCTGCTGCCGCCTCAAGACATCTCATGCTCAGTGTGGGGAAGACGAACAAAGAAGGACACCTGATGCTAAGAAAAGAAAAGCCTTCCAGAAACTCCCACCCCAACTGACTTCCATCTAGGCCTGGTTTGCTACGAGAAAAGTGACTGCTTGTAGCTGGAAGGGAAGCTGCAGAAACACAAAACATTCCAGCATAGTGGTGTGTTGACTGGAAAGAGGAAAGTCTTCATCCAGTGGGCAGAAGACAGAGTTGACTTTAGTTGGGTTGAGAAGGAAGTGGGAAGGAAGAGAATGCGTGTGTCGGGTCTCCTTGGGAGGCTATTATAATAGGTGTGGATTGGAGAAGCGGTAGCCAGTTGAATGTGGAGAAATAACTGGGGGTGGCCTTTCAGAATGTGAAAGGCTTGGGTCATGTCACATTGATGTGAGTGGAGTGGGATGCCTGTACCCTGCTCTTGGGAGATGCATGGAGATATGGAGTGAGTGGAGACTGTACTGTATGCAAACTGGCAAAGTGCGTGCTAGGAACAGGAAAATAGAGCATGTGCACAGGGTGATAGTCTAGGAAATACTGCCTAGAATGACCCACGTTCAGCCTTGTGTTTCCCACGCCGAGGATTATTGCAACACCCTGCACAGATGCTGTGCTCTTGGCAGCAGTCCCACATCTCTGCTGGTTGCTGCGTATGCCAACTTGACAGTGACCAGAGTCATCTGGAAGAGGGAACGTCAGTTGAGAAAATGCCTTCATCGATCTGGCCTGTGGGCAAGGCTGTAGGGCATTTGTTGATTAGTAATTGAAGTGGAAGGGCACATACCATGGTGGGCGGTGCCACTTCTGGTTCTGGGATCTATAAGCAAGCAGGCTGAGCAAGCCATGGAGAGAAAGCTAGTCACCAGTGTTCCTCCATGCTCTGTGCTTCGGTCCCTTCATGACTTCCCTTCATGACGGACTGCAAGCTGTAAGATGAATAAGCCCTTTCCTCTCTGGGCTGCTTTTGGTCACGGTGTTTATTACAGAAACAGAAAACTTAACCAGGATGGTGTGACTGTCAGTTTTATGCGGCCATCACAATATGAGTATCTACTTGAAGTCCATCCCCTTCCTCAGCCGGAGCTGACCTCAGGCAGGCTGTTATTGTGGGTCCTCCCGAGGCTCTCCTACCTGATAGCTTCCTGCCTTCTGGGTGTGTGTGTGAGGGACTGGAGAGAGAGAGAGAGAGAGAGAGAGGGGGGGGGGGAGGAGAGAGAGAGAGAGAGGGAGAGAGAGAGAGAGAGAGAGAGAGAGAGAGGGAGAGAGAGAGAGGGGGGGAGAGAGAGAGAGAGAGAGAGAGAGAGAGAGAGAGAGAGAGAGAGAGAGAGAGAGAGAGAGAGAGGAAGTTTTTACTTGTTTGGTGCTGTGCCAGATGGCTTTGATCTCCATGGTCCAGGCAGGTGTGGGGCTGACTCCCTCACAGATGTGGCATTTCCATGCTGAGCTATTGATTTCCCCCCTGGGTAGTGTTTGGGGTGCCTTTCAAGTTTTTGGGTGGTAATGATCTTTTTAAGCTTCTTTTGGATGGATGGCCTATAAAGCACCTTGAGATCTACTTCTAGTCTCCCTGGGTCTGGTTGGGGGTGGGGGAAGACCTCCTCCTCCCCTTTCTTCCTCCAGCTGGTTTAAGCCTCTGGATTACTGTGCTTTTGTATCTGTGTGTAGATAGAGACTTTAAAACGTCACTTCTATAGGTTTTGAAAGTGTTGCCAATATACTGACCTGCTTCTGAAGCTCACAGGGCCTCTGGGCAGCCAAGAAAAATGAATGAGGAAATAAAACCCACTGGACTCCATAAAGAAGAAATTATTATTACTATTATTATGACTTTTAAGAAAAATAAATTAAACCTTAGCTCCAAGTACTAAAACCAAAAGACTTGAAGATAGCTAGCCACATTTTTCTCACTCATGCTTAATTCTCAGCAACATTAGATGCCAGGAAACAGTAGAACTCAGTGTCCAGAATAGGGAGGACAGACCACAGCCACAAAGTCCGGTAATATTCTTAGCTGGCGCGCAGAGGATGTTAATTGCTTTAGTCTTTGCTGTTGTTGTTTTGGTCTTGTTACTGTTAAACAGTTACGGACATATGAAAGCCTTTTCCTGGAAAGTTTGCAGATCAATATGTCTGACGTACTCTCACAGTGTAAAAGGAACGCATCTCTCTGCAGATGTAGACGTAAGATGACATGGCCAGGAGGAGGTGCGCAGTTTTGTCATCTCAGCAGGTAGTAGAGGCAGGAGAGTCATGAGTTAGAGGCCAGCCTGGTGTATACATTGATCCAGGTTAGCCAGGTCTCATAGCAGGAGTCTGTCTTAGAAAACAAAACAAAACAAACAAATAAAGAAACAAAAAGACCCCAAAGCCAGAAGAGAAAAAGAAGGACAGAAGAGAGAATTGTCCGCGGCCTATTACCTCAGGGAGGGAGTAGAGGGACTTTGCTTACTCCTATAGCTAAGTCAGTATTAATATTTTACATTTCCTGGTTTTCAGTATTCTCTCAGATCTATGTTAAAAGAGCTACCATATGCCAAGGACTGGTTGATGTGCATTTTTGTATAAAATGAAGGCTCTTGGGCCATGGAGTTGACTCAGCAGGTCAAGGTCCTCACTGCACAATTGTGACAACTCAGGTTCCATCCCTGGAATTCACTGGAAGGATAGAACGCTCTCAATTGTCATCGACTTCTAGTGAACTGAGAATCCCTTCCTAAAATAGGGCCACACCAGGCCTGAGGACAACCTCGATGGGTGTCTTAGGTAAGACTCCAGGGACTGGATGCATGTCCAGAGTGGCCTCAGCAAAGAGGGGCTGAGGCCAGACTTCTTTCCACTTCTCCTCTTGGTGGTCTGCGGGGCTGTTCCTTCAATGTCTTCCTAAGGAGCAGTTCTGACTTCAGCTTCGACTACTTTTATTTTTAGTTCACTTAAAAAAATGTTTCCTCCTCATAGTAGCCCTTTCTTGTTTCATGTGTATGTTATTTAAATTTGTCTGTGCATATTGATGGGGGCTTTAAAAGGCCTAAGCCTTTTGACTGCACTTATCCAAAGCTGCTGTCCTCAGGTGCTGGGCTTCAGGGAGGTGCCAAGACACAGCTTGGGGTGTCCGAGATGGCATCTAGGCACCACTAGACAACCACACAGAGAAGTCAGGAACAATATCAGGGGTCCACAGGTCTGTGATGAGGCCTGGACCATTGGGGGCCGTGGGCTTAGGACAGTGTCTGGCCTGGGACTGGGGCTGGGAGCTCCGGTTTAGCTCTTCATCGAAGGTAGCTATGGATGTCTGGAAGCACAGAGGCCCTCTACAGAGATTTAGGCTCTGTGGGCGAAGGCCTTCTCCATGCCCCCCATGGCAGCGGTGGACGAAAGAGCCCTTATTTCCAAACTGTTGATTGGTGCTTATTGTGGAAAATGGATGTGTCTCCACTTCTCAGGGCGGGCCGGAGATTAATACCTTTGCAGGGAAGTGTCTGGGGAGGGACACTCTGGCTAAGCCCTCAGGGCCCCTAGGTACCTCTTTAGCATGGAGAACTCCGTTCTGGGCTCTGTAGCTGATTGGGGAGTGTGGTGCACACGTGCTCCAGGCAGGAATCTGGCAGGGAGCAGGGAGCCACCTACTGTCTCAGGTGTGTTTCCAGGGATTCATACCTGATCTACCTTAGCAAGTCTCTGCTATCCCACAAGCCCCCGTGCCCTAGTCAGCTGTTTCTTCTGGACCCTCCTAGGCAGTAGTTCTCAATCTGTGGGTCATGACCTCTTGGGGGGAGGGGTGTCAAATGGCACACATTGGAAAACACAGATACTTATATCCTGATTCATAACAATAGCAAACTCAGTTATGAAGTAGCATCATAAACAGTTGTAGGGTTGGTGGGTCACCACAGCATGAGGTATTAAAGGGTCACAGCATTAGAAAGGTTGAGAACCACTGATCCTAAGCTTCCTTGTCTTATGTCTGGTTTTCTTCAGATTTCTGTGGTTCCAGGTTGCCCTTAGACTGGAGGGCTAGGTGGCTGGGCAGGTTTTGTCTTTTGCCTTGTTGTCTCCTGAACGTGGGTGGCTATGGTGGCTGGATCAGTGGGGGCAGCAGAAAGCTGCAAAGAAAGGCTTTACTCTGGGAATGCAGCCCCTTCCTCTCGGGCGAGCTGGCCTCATACTTTGTCTCCTGTCTGTTGGAATGTTGGAAAAGACCTGAAGCTTCTCTCTGATCCTGACCTTACTCTAGGCCCATGCATCATAAGGGCAGTCCACCCAGACATGAGTGCAGGCTCCAGGTCCGCACAAGCACTCCCGGATGTTGGTTGCTCGATGGGTCTGTGTCTGTTGTTTGGTACAAGACACGGGTCTGTACTTCCTGTACTTGAAGCGGGAACTGTTATCACCAGTTTACACATCAGGAACTGAAGGTGCAGGGTACTTCAATAATTTCCCCAGAGTCAGATCTCTGTTTATCAGTGGAGCAGGGATTAGAACCCAGATGCTGTAACTGCAGCCTTTGCCTCTGGATGGAGAAGAGATGTGGTAACAGAATGGGAGTGGGTCATTGGCCACCCCCTTCCCCGTGGCGCACATGCACAGAGCAGAAGACAAACTCACTGGGTGCACATGGGCAGAGGACAAGCTCAGTGTTGGTCTTCACCCTCGCCTTGTTTGATACAATGTTTCTCTTGTTCATTGTTCTGTGTGCAGCCTGGCGGGCCTGAGGCTTCAGGTTATTCTCCTATCTCTGCCTCCCATCTCCTGGGGTCTGTGCTGGGTGTGAGGTTCTTGCTCCTGACTTCCACACGGTTGATGGATCTGAACTCACATGGTCAGGCTTGTGCAGCGAGTGCTTTAAACACGGAGCTATCTCTTCAGCCCACATTTAATTTTTTTTTTTAAAAATGATCCCCATATTGTGCTTCGGGGATCACTCCTGTTCTTTTGATGTTTACATAATTTAGGTGTGGAATTTCCCTGTATTCACTTTGATCTGGGGAGCAGTCCTGCCACTCTATTGGCAATAATATCCTCCCGTCTCTGATGCCATCTGCTCCCCATTTTCTAACCTCACACCACTCAGATGCTGCCGGCACCGTCCCTGGTTTTCCAGCCTTGTTACGGGTGTGGCCGCTGCCACCACATCTTGAGTCATTTATTTAGAGACACCTGGACGAGCTGAGAGGTATGCAAGCTGCCCACCATCTTGGCCCAGCCGTGCAGTGTTCACTTACTCTCTGCAGGTCATTTACTGTGGCAGGGTTACTTTTCTTTTTTTTTTCCTTTTCTTTTTTTTTTTTTATCGGAGCTGGGGACCGAACCCAGGGCCTTGCGCTTGCTAGGCAAGCGCTCTACCACTGAGCTAAATCCCCAACCCCAGGGTTACTTTTCTATTGTCCTGCTGCCATGGTGTTGAAGCCCAAAACAAGCACAGTTCAGGTTACACAGCACAGAACAACAGGCCTGAGATTTCGGGTTCTTTCTCAGTAAAGAGGAAACTCCACCTTGTGCTGGCATGAGTGTGCTGATCAGAGATGACCCACTCTGGATTGGCAGGCAGTGTCTCATGTCTGCTGTTGAGACGGGAGGAAGACTCAGAGCGTCCTTGCATGTTTTATGCTGGTCTAGACCAGTGGTTCTCAACCTTCCTAATGCTGCGGCCATTTAACACAGTTGGGGTGACCCCAACCATAAAATTATTTTGTTTCTACTTCATGACTGTCATTTTGCTACTGTTATGAATCATAATATAAAAATATCTGATATGCAGGATATCTGATATGCAACCCCTATGGGGTTTGTAGCCCACAGGTTAACAACTGCTATTCTAGGCAAATAAATCAGAAAGAATACATTGTGTGTAAATGT
The DNA here is from genome assembly GCF_021556685.1 of Rattus norvegicus. Classification (NCBI taxonomy): domain Eukaryota; kingdom Metazoa; phylum Chordata; class Mammalia; order Rodentia; family Muridae; genus Rattus; species Rattus norvegicus. The sequence continues at coordinate 148,690,067 of NC_141534.1, forward strand.
TAACAGCACTGAGTGCTGAATTGTGGGGAGATATAGGCAGGATTTATTGACACAGTACATGCACACAGGGAGTGAGTAATATCTATAAATATATATCTTGATGTATTTTAATGAATGCCACGTCCGTGTAACCTGTTCAAGGTACAGGTATTAGGGATAGGGATTTGCTGCAGTTGGTAGAGTGCCGTGCTGGGAGGAAGACCCGATTTCAGATCCTTAGCACCCACATAAAACTCAGCTTGGTGGCACATGCCTATCATCTAGTCCTGGGGAAGTGAGACAGGGAGGGTCCCTGGGGCTTGCTAGCAGGCAGCTTGTGAATTCTAGGTCCCGGGGGAGGCCTCATCTAAGAACTAATGAGGCAAGTGATTGGAGAAGACACGTGTCATTGGCCTCTGACTGCCACATGCATGGACACACAGCGATACAGGTATTACCAGCACCAAGAAGGCTCCCTCAATGCCATAACACTTATTTCTACCACTACATTTTAGTATTACATCTATTAAAAAAGATTTAGTGGTTCGTATATACATATATGTGTATGTACCATGTGCCAGCCGTGTGTTCTGGGAGAGCAGAAGTGGTGTTAGATTCCCTGAACTAGAGTTAGAGCTGATTGTCAATGCTGTGTAGGTTCTGGGAATCAAACATAGGTCCTCTGCAAGAGCAGCTAGAACCCTTAGCCTCTGGGCCATCTCTCTGGTCCTGTAAATTTAGTGTATTTTACTTTTGACTTCCGTGACTAGAATAGCATAGTATGTTCTCCTTGACTTTTGGACTTTATGTCAATAGATTCACAGAGCGTAAGAGTCACAGTCTTAGAGCTTCTGTTATGATAAAACACCACACCAAAACACCAACTGGGGGAGGAGAGTGTTTATTTTAGTTTACAATTCCACAAGGCAGGAAGTCAAGCAGGGCAGGAACGCGGAGGCAGGAGCTGATGCAGAGGCCCTGGAGGGGTGCTGCCTGCTGGCTTGCTCCTCATTTCTTGCTCTGACATGCTTTCCTATGGCATTAGTACCCCAAGGCTAGTGCTGGGCTTGCCCACATTGGAATGGGCCCTCCAAATATCAGTTATCAGTCAAGAGACTGCCTTAGGGGCTTGCCTTCAGACCAGTCCTGTAGAGGCATTTTCATGAGTGAGATTCTTTTCTTCCCACATGATCCTAGCTTGTGTCAAGTTGACATACCAAATAGCTAGCAAAATTGACCACTTGTCTGCGCAACACAGAAATATATCATTTATTAAGCCATAACCTCTCTATTCTTGATTATCCCCCGTCTTTTTTTTTTTAATACCAGTATTACGTCCTAACACATAAGTTTAAAACTCCCACACTTTCAACTCTTTTAAGGTCCAGTTTTCTTTTTAAACATACAAAGTCTCTTTCATTTCTTTAAAGTATCCAAATTCTTGGCAAAATGTCTAAGTCTCTTAACTGTGGGCTCCTATAAAATATAGGGGTAAACCCTATCTTACGCCATAACGAAAGAACAAGGCCACAGTCACAGTCAAGTCAAAGCAAAACCAAAGTTTAACAGTGTTAGAGGTTCAGTGCTTGATGTCTGGGACCCACTCTGGGGCTTGGGAGTCCCATTACCAGCTCATCAGGCCTGCCCTTCAAAGCTCTGTCTCATAGACTCAGGCTGGAGACCTTTGATGGCTGCTGCTGTCCCTGGAGGCTGCCCCAGGGACATTGAAATGCCAGGGTCTCCTACTGCACCTGAAGTTTCACCTTCACAAATGGCCTCTCTTCAAGGACTCCAGGACACCACATAGTTCCAGGCCTCAGATTTTTTTCCATAACCCCTTCATACGTTCAAAACTCCTACCGCCTGGGAGGCTCATGCACTACCAGGTTCACCTGCCAGCGTGAGACTCAGCCTCTCCCCTTTCTGGACTACAGCGTCTGCAGGCTGACTCTGAGGTAACACACCTCGGAGGATTTTAAATACTCATTGATGCTGGCCCCTTAAAGCAGATTCTTCAGCTCCAGCTGAACATTATCAGTTGTCCCAGCAGAGCAAAAATTTTACTCCAGTGGTTCTGGTCTCTTGTTAATAATCACAGCTGACTTTTCAGTTCCAGGTGACCAGACACCACAGATTTTTAATTCACTATATTGAATGGCCCTGATAGAGCCTTTAAGGGACTCTCAAACTTCCATCGGAACATCACAAGCCAGGCCTCTGTCACCTGCATTTCTCTCACCCTTCCTCTCTTCCAGCCTCCCACACAGAACATCACACAGGGCTCTGAGCACTTAACAGATAGAAAGCCTGAAAGCCCAAAGTTCAGAAGCCACCACAGCCCTCCTAAAGACAAGATCATGTCTGTAGCTGCGATAGGTACCTCATGGCTTGGAACCAATTTCTGGCATCTATTGCTGTGATAAAACACCATGATCAAAAGCAGCTTGGGGAGGAGAGGGTTTACTTCAGCTTGCAGTTCTGTATCACAGTCCAACACTGAGGGGAGGCAGGAAGGTACTCAAACAAGGCAGGAATTTGAACGCAGGAGGTGATGCAGCCATGGACGGGCGCTGCTTACTGCCTTGCTCCTCACGGCTTGCTCAGCCTGATTTCTTATAGTATCCAGGGCCACCAGACCAGGGGTGGCCCCACCCATAGTGAGCTGGGCTTTCCCATACCAGTCATCAGCTGGGAAAACGGCCTCCAGACTTGCCCACAGGCCAATACTATGAAAGCACCTTAAAAAAAAACTTAATTGCCTTTTTTAAAATTTCTAATTGCATTTTTACTTATGTAAGATTCCTTCTTCCCACATGACCCTAGCTTGTGTCAAGTTGACATAAAAACTAGGCAGCACAGTGAGCACATTGATTGGATGCTTGCCTGCAGGGTCTCTCGTTGCCCGAGGCACTGAGACTTCTAGTTTCTGTAGCGTGTTGGACTGTGTCACGGCAACTGCCCTTCTGTGTTCACTGTTGCAGACGACGCCTGCACTGTTTCTGGGTTTTAGCTATTTTGAACCATGCTGCTTGTAAGTGGATTTCGGTGTACACAGGTAGGACTTCTGCCTGGTGAATACCTAAAGGGGGACTTTCTGAGTTATATGGTGTAGCGATTTCTATATTCATCTTTATAGATGCTGCCAAACTGTTTTCCAAAACCACTCAGGCAGTGTGGACTCTAGAGAGCAGCGCATGCATATTCCAATTGCTCCACCCATCTTGGGAAACACTTGAGCTGACATTCATGTTTTGAGATGATTTTAGTCATTCTGATAGCAATCTCGTGGCACCTCATCATGGTTTGATTTGGATTTCCACGATAATAGTAGTGGTGAGATATTTTCAAATGGTTATCAGAGCATTTGGATATTGTCTTAGTGTACCTGGGACGTTCCAACAAAAATACAAAATACTGGGCGATTTACACAGATGTCTGTTCCTCAGACTTTTGTGGGTCGTTCATAGCAAAGGCAGGTGGAGTGTGTGGCCAGGGTCTGCCTCATGGTTCACCGATGCCAGCTCCCTGTGTGCTCCTATAGATGAAGAGGAGAGGGCTTTCGGAGGTTTCCCTTATAGACTAATCCTATCCTGTGAGGTTTTACACCATTAGAACCCAACCTTGACCCACTCATGTCACAAGACTCTACCTCCTAGTGTGACACATTGGACATTACTGATTCTGTGTATGAATTTTGAGGAGACATATCCTTGTTTCCCAGCCTCTTTACTGTGGCATCTCCTACGCTCCACTCTTTGTCCCTCGATGGCCGTGACTGAAAATCTCCGCCTAGATCGTTAGCCTTCATCCACATCCCTCTGCTGTGCTCTGTAAGCTTTGCCTCTGGACCAGCGAGGACTCACCTCAAGCACCAGGAGAAAAGGGAACAGCTTGTCAGGGCCACTTCTTTATGCTTGTTGGTTTTTTTTTTCCTCAGCAATTTGGCCTCTTAGATCCCGGTTTCCTTGGATACAGTGTGCTCTGAGGGAGAGGGATGGCTGGAGCTTTCTGCTCCCACTTTCCACCCCGTGTTACAAGACAGAAAATTCACCTGAATGAAGCAGCACCAGCAACTGCTTCTCCACATGCACCCTGAGACGCTTCACCCATTCCATTCCCGACCCTCAGGCTCCCCTCTCCGGCGCTGGTGCCTTCCGGATAGTTTGAAGGGCTCTTTGCTCACACCCTTTGCTCATCTTTCCCTGTTGTTGATGGGTTGAATCTTGCCGTGTTTTCTGAGCTGATAGAAGCAGGTTGTGGCAGCTAAATGGCAGAAAGAGAAGACAGAGGAGCCTGCAGGGAGAGTGAACAGCTCTGGGGAGCCTGATGTCTCTCCAGAGCACTACCCCTCGGAGAGTTGTCCTTACATTAGACATCAAACATGGCCAGAGAGTCCACCCCACTCACCCGTGGAAAGTCTGGAAGCACCCTAGCATTTTAAAGTTCTGGAACATGTTTTTATACAGAAATCTCTGTAATTTTCGTTTTCATGGCCTTCTAAGTTTATGGGGCCCAGAGCTTTTCTCCAGTCCTCTTAGAGCTACAGTTTTAGACTCACAGTTTCCAGTTCTCAGAATCCCTATTATAAGGTTGGCTCTTGAAAATATTTTTCTGAGATTTTGGTTTTGTTGCTGTTTAGTTTGTTTTATAAAAAGTAAAGAAGTGTGGGCTGAGGAGAGGGCTCCGTTGTTAAAAGTGAACCATTACTGCACACAGGCGGAAACCCCACACGCTACCTGTGACTTTCCCAGGTAGGTGGCAAGGTGTCTTCATTTTCCTATTTTTATCTGACTGGAGCTGCCAAGTTGGAGTGGACAAGGTTCCGTCTGATGATGGCCCCGTCCTCCTGTGGCAGGTCTACTGGGCAGGTTTGCAGTGTTTATCTAGTTACCCTAAGTCTGATGCATGATTTTTGGTGGGAACACTGAGAAGCTGGGAATCCAACACTGTCCCTTAACAGATGTCTACATGTGGTACCTGTCCCTTTTCATCACTTGACTGATATTTTGAAATCGAAATCTGTTCCTACACTCACCTGCTTAAACTCTCATGGCTCGTGGTTAGAAGTGGCCCATGACCTGCCCGCCTGTGTCACCTGCCCCTCTGTGTCACCTGCCCCTCTGTGTCACCTGCCGCTCTGTGACCTGCCCCTATGTGTGTGACCTGCCCCCCTGTGTGACCTGCCCCTCTGTGTGACCTGCCCTCTGTGTGACCTGCCCCTCTGTGTGACCTGCCCCCCTGTGTGTGACCTGCCCCTCTGTGTGTGACCTGCCCCCCTGTGTGACCTGCCCCCCTGTGTGACCTGACCCCTGTGTGACTTGCCCCTCTGTGTCACCTGCCCCTCTCTGTCACCTGCCCCTGTGTGTCACCTGCCCCCCTGTGTGACCTGCCCCCCTGTGTGACCTGCCCCCCTGTGTGACCTGCCCCTCTGTGTCACCTGCCCCTCTGTGTCACCTGCCCCACTGTGTCACCTGCCGCCCTGTGTGACCTGCCCCTCTGTGTAACTTGCCCCTCTGTGTCGCCTGCCCCTCTGTGTCACCTGCCCCTCTGTGTCACCTGCCCCTCTGTGTCACCTGCCCCTCAGTGTCACCTGCCCCTCAGTGTGTGACCTGCCCCTATGTGTGACCTGACCTCTGTGTGTGACCTGCCCCTCTGTGTGTCACCTGCCCCTCTGTGTGTCACCTGCCCCTCTGTGTCACCTGCCCCTCTGTGTCACCTGCCGCTCTGTGTGACCTGCCGCTCTGTGGGACCTGCCCCTCTGTGGGACCTGCCCCTCTGTGTCACCTGCCCCCCTGTGTCACCTGCCCCCCTGTGTGACCTCCCCTCTGTGTGACCTGCCCCTCTGTGTGACCTGCCCCTCTGTGTGACCTGCCCCTCTGTATGACCTGCCCCTCTGTGTGACCTGCCCCTCTGTGTGACCTGCCCCTCTGTGTGACCTGTCCCTCTGTGTGACCTGCCCCCCTCTGTCACCTGCCCCTCTGTGTCACCTGCCCCTGTGTGTCACCTGCCCCTCTGTGTCACCTGCCGCCCTGTGTGACCTGCCCCTCTGTGTGACCTGTCCCTCTGTATGACCTGCCCCTCGGTGTGTGACCTGCCCCTCTGTGTGACCTGCCCCTCTGTGTGACCTGCCCCTCTGTGTGACCTGCCCCTCTGTATGACCTGCCCCTCGGTGTGTGACCTGCCCCTGTGTGTGACCTGCCCCTGTGTGTCACCTGCCCCCCTGTGTGTCACCTGCCCCCCTGTGTCACCTGCCCACCTGTGTGACCTGCCCCCCTGTGTGACCTGCCCCTGTGTATGACCTGCCCCTGTGTGTGACCTGCCCCCCTGTGTGTGACCTGCCCCTGTGTGTCACCTGCCCCGCTGTGTCACCTGCTCCCCTGTGTGACCTGCCCCTCTGTGTGACCTGCATCCCTGTGTGACCTGCCCCTCTGTGTCACCTGCCCCCCTGTGTGACCTGCCCCCCTGTGTGACCTGCCCCTCTGTGTCACCTGCCCCTCTGTGTAACCTACCCCTCTGTGTGACCTGCCCCCTGTGTGACCTGCCCCTCTGTGTGACCTGCCCCTCTGTGTGACCTGCCCCTCTGTGTGACCAGCCCCTCTGTGTCGCCTGCCCCTCTGTGTCACCTGCCCCTCTGTGTCACCTGCCCCTCTGTGTCACCTGCCCCTCAGTGTCACCTGCCCCTCAGTGTGTGACCTGCCCCTATGTGTGACCTGCCCCTCTGTGTGTGACCTGCCCCTCTGTGTGTCACCTGCCCCTCTCTGTGTCACCTGCCCCTCTGTGTCACCTGCCCCTCTGTGTGACCTGCCGCTCTGTGTGACCTGCCCCTCTGTGGGACCTGCCCCTCTGTGGGACCTGCCCCTCTGTGTCACCTGCCCCCCTGTGTCACCTGCCCCCCTGTGTGACCTCCCCTCTGTGTGACCTGCCCCTCGGTGTGTGACCTGCCCCTCTGTGTGACCTGCCCCTCTGTGTGACCTGTCCCTCTGTGTGACCTGCCCCCCTCTGTCACCTGCCCCTCTGTGTCACCTGCCCCTGTGTGTCACCTGCCCCTCTGTGTCACCTGCCGCCCTGTGTGACCTGCCCCTCTGTGTCACCTGCTCCTCTGTGTGTCACCTGCTCCTCTGTGCGACCTGACCCCCTGTGTGACCTGCCCCCCTGTGTTACCTGCCCCCTGTATGGCACCTGCCCCCTGTATGTCACCTGCCCCTCTGTGTGACCTGCCCCTCTGTGTGTCAGCTGCCCCTCTGTGTCACCTGCCCCTCTGTGTGACCTGCCCCTCTGTGTGACCTGTCCCTCTGTGTGACCTGTCCCTCTGTGTGACCTGCCCCCCTGTGTCACCTCCCCCTCTGTGTCACCTGCCCCCCTGTGTGAACTGCCCCTCTGTGTGACCTGCCCCTCTGTGTGTGACCTGCCCCTCTGTGTGACCTGCCCCTCTGTGTGACCTACCCCTGTGTCACCTGCCCCTCTGTGTCACCTGCCCCTCTGTGTCACCTGCCCCCCGTGTGACCTGTCCCTCTGTGTCACCTGTCCCTCTGTGTGTGACCTGCCCCTCTGTGTCCCCTGCCCCTCTGTGTCCCCTGCCCCTCTGTGTCACCTGCCCCTCTGTGTCACCTGCCCCTCTGTGTGTGACCTGCCCCTCTGTGTGTCACCTGCCCCTCTGTGTCACCTGTTCCTCTGTGTGACCTGCCCCTCTGTGTGACCTGCCCCTCTGTGTGACCTGCCCCTCTGTGTGACCTCCCCCGCTGTGTCACCTGCCCCTCTGTGTCACCTGCCCGCAGTGTGACCTGCCCCCCTTAGTGACCTCCCCCTCTCCCTGTGTGACCTGCCCCTCTGTGTGACCTGCCCCTGTCTGTGTTACCTGCCCCTCTGTGTGACCTGCCCGCTGTGTGTCCTGCCCCTCTGTGTGACCTGCCCCTCTGTGTGACCTCCCCCGCTGTGTCACCTGCCCCTCTGTGTCACCTGCCCGCAGTGTGACCTGCCCCCCTTAGTGACCTCCCCCTCTCCCTGTGTGACCTGCCCCTCTGTGTGACCTGCCCCTGTCTGTGTTACCTGCCCCTCTGTGTGACCTGCCCCTCTGTGTGACCTGCCCCTCTCTGTGTTACCTGCCCCTCTGTGTGACCTGCCCCTCTCTGTGTTACCTGCCCCTCTGTGTGACCTGCCCGCTGTGTGACCTGCCCCTCTGTGTGACCTGCCCCTCTGTGTCACCTGCCCCTCTGTGTGACCTGCCCCTCTGTGTCACCTGCCCCCCAGTGTCTCTTGTGCCTCTGTGTCACCTGCCCCTCTGTGTGATCTGCCCCTCTGTGTGACCTGCCCCTCTCTGTGTGACCTGCCCCTCTCTGTGTGACCTGCCCCCCTGTGTCACCTGCCCCTCTCTCTGTGTGACCTGCCCGCCTGGCCATGTCATCCTTCTCATTTGGGGTTTGTCTTTTTGTTTTTAACAACGTCGTTTCCTTACTAGAATATTAATGTCATGGCTTTTCCTATGTTCCTTCCTTCTGTCAGAAATGCTACTTCCTCCCTGGGGAATTACAGATAACTTTCTAGGCTGTATTCTGGAACTTTCTGGGCACCGAATACCATTTGCTTCATTCCGTCTGGTTTCTCCTGGCAGGCTTTGTCTGCATCTCTCTGCTGTGGAAGTGTGTTTATCTTGGTGTGTTGGGTGGCTGTGCCTTGATCGAGGTGTGCTGTACTGTACTGTACTATAGTGATACCTTTGGGCAGACTTCCTAGTTTGGTAATTAGATAACTCATGTCAGTCTGAGACATTACTGCATTACTGTAGTTTTGTCATTTTAGGTTGAATGATACTGAACTGGTTTATCGTCTATCTATCATCTATCTATCATCTACCTATCTATCATCTCTCTGTCATCTATCTGTTCTCTCTACACCCCCCCCCCCCAGTAGTCCTGGCTGGCCTAGAACTCATAGAGAATAGCCGGCCTCTGTCTCCTGAGTGCTAGAACTAAAGGTGTGCCCAGCCTTGATGTATAAAGTTTTGTTGGTATGCCATTTGTGTGTGTGTGTGTATGTGTGTGTGTGTGTGTATATACACGTGCAAAGACCACAGTTTAATGTCAAGTGTCCCCCTTATTCACCCCCCATTAATGAGGACCTCTCCCTGAGCCCAGAGCTTTCAGGTCTGCTCACCGGGTGGCCACTAAGCTCCAGGAGCTCTCTTCCCTCCCCCGTGCTGGTGCCACAGGCACAGTGCTCTGCATGGTTCTTACAGGCAGCCTCCCTCACACTGGCATTTATACGGCTGCCGGGGTTCAGAGTCAGGTACTCATGTCTGTACTCCATGGTTTTACCAGCTGAGCTTTCTCCCTGGTTCCCCAAATAATTGTTCTGGGACAGAATTCTTAACACTTGTCCCTATATATTCATTTTTTTTTTTACTGTAATTCTTACTCTACTTGTACTGCACAGAAAAACAACAAAACAAACAAAACCCAAACACGAATACCCAGCTTTGCTATGTGCTGATGGTGACCTGGGAGTGGTCATTTTTGTCACACTCTCTCTATACCTCCGATGAATATACATTTCTTAGTATGTTGGCTGAAAAGTCACAAATGTATGTGTATGTCTTAGGTCCATGTTAGTTTGACTTCCAAGCCATGAATCATATATGTATACATATCTATATGTATGTGTATGAATTGTGCGGCTGTCGGCACAGCACCATGGTGACCGAGCTTCCTGGATTACTCCTTTTACTGTCAGCCTGAGATCCCAGTCAGGGCACCGCCCACGGAAATATTTCCTGTCTGATGTTAAAAGTTTTATTTTGGTTAGTAATTTCCTAGTATGTATATATTTACCTATTTACTTTTTTTTTTGGTTCTTTTTTTTTCGGAGCTGGGGACCGAACCCAGGGCCTTGCGCTTCCTAGGCAAGCGCTCTACCACTGAGCTAAATCCCCAACCCCTACCTATTTACTTTTAATATTTTTGTATGTTTTGCTGTAGATATCAATCTAGAAAATATTTTTGTAGCTGGGTTTTCAAAGCCCCTTCGCTTGAGCTGGTTTGTGTGTAGCTCAGGGGTGGGGCACTTGCCCGGAATGCTCAACACTCGGGCTCTGATTCCCACCTCCATAATGAAGCAGCAGAATGCATTCTATTCCTCCATCCCTTAATGTAGCGAGCTTAATCCACACCCACAGTTACGGTTGGTCCACTGGGACTTACTGTACCTATCTTATTTTGTGTTTTCTGTCGGCCATTCCTTGGCTTCTATCTGAACATCTTTTCTTAACTTCCTTTGGTTTGATACCCATTTGCTTTTTACCCATGTGTTGGTAAGGACAGCGTATTACTACACACACAGCACTATTTCTTTTTTAGCGTTGGGCTTTTAGAGTTAAGCATTAGTTATAGAATGAGATGCTTGTATGTCACTTCCCCCTTGTCCCCAGTTATGGCTGGGCACATGGGCTTTGGCATACTCAACACGCCCACAGCTCCGCCCCCTCCTGACCTGTGGTCACCTGGGCTTGTAGAGCCCAGGCATTAGATTTTACTTGATTGTTTTCAGTGGATACCTGATTTTATCACAGGAGTTTTTCCACTTCCACCCCCACCTATTTCTTGTATGCCACAGTTCCCTCTGGGTTCTGTTTTATTTCCTTGAGGTAGCATTTTAACATTATTGTTTTTAGTAGAGACCCCGCTGGCTTGGGTGTCTTTATTTTGCTCTCCTTATAGGACTGGTTTTCATTGCACTGAGCTCCTCGAAGCCCCTTCTCCGTGCTCTCCTGCGCTGCTCTTGCCGAGGAGAGAGTTCTGTTGTCTGTTTACTGCCTCTTTGCTTGGCTGCCTCTGCAGGCCCCACCCCCTGACAGACAGTCATGGATATTTTATTTTTGAGATCTTGTTATCAATTAATATTCATCTTTCTTAGTAACTCAAGTATATTTTCAAAATTAAAGACTTGTATCTTTGTGTAATAAGAAAAAAACCAGTTCTTTATTGTCATTGTTGTTTTGTTTTGTTTTGAAATAGGGTCTCTCTGTGTAGCCCTGGCTGTCCTAGAATTCCCACTGTTGACCAGGCTGGCCTTGAACTCACAGAGATCTGCCAGCCTCTACCTCTTAAGTGGTGGCATTAAAGGCATACACCACCACTATCACCACTGCCAGGCCCCAAACCCCTATTCTTAAAATATTGATTTTTGCCCCCCCGGGTGCCTTTCGCTTTGGAGCTGTTCATCTATTCTGTCTTGAGTAGCTCATATTCAATAGAAAATACAGTGCTTTGTCTTGTCTTGTTTTGGTAATTTCCTTAAATACTTTCCAGCTTGCTGCTTTTGTTCTGATTATGCCCAGCCTGGAGTTTACCCCTGTGCCTGGTTAGGTTTTTTTTCCTTTCTTTCCCAAATTGATGTAAGCCAGGATCACCTCTACTGAGAAATGCCTCCATCATTGGCGGGTAGGTAAATCTGTGGGCATTTTCTTGATTAATGATTGACATGGGAGAGTCCTGCCCACTGCCTCTCCTCTTCCTGAGTTGTATAAGAAAGCAGGCTGAGCATGTGTGGAGAAGCAGGTTGGTAAGCAGCACCCCTCCATGTTCTCTACTTCAGTTCCTGCCTCCAGATTCCTACCTTAAGTTCCTGCCCTGCCTTTTGAAGCAATGATCTGCAGTCCGCCTTGCTGCCCCACGCTGTCACAGCAGTGTAAGCCTGATGGAGACGGCTTCATTTATTGAGATGTTCAGACCTTTGTCGGTTGATTTTTAAGACTTCTAATTTTTAAAAATAGCCTTTAAAATTTTGTTACTTTTTGTGACTAGTTTTTTGTTCATTGAAAATTTCCATCACTTAACAATTTGGCCCTGGCCTAAATATACATAAGAGGCCCTTGTCACCTTGGTCACGAAGCTCTTCTTGTCAGCAATGAAGTCATGCGATTTCGTATACTTTTCCTGGTCTCCTTCTTGGTGTTATATTTACTTAGAATTTAGATCCAGGATAAGTAATGTTGGGAAGATGTCCTCTGCCCTTTAAACCTCTGTGTTCTAGGTAGCTGGGTAGCTGTGCTTTCTTCCACCTGGTTCCTAAGGCCCTCACGCAGCATCTCGGCTTCTTTCCTGTGGTGAGGCTGTGAGTATCTGATGTAATCCACAGAGGAGAGGGTGCAGACTGCCAGACAGGACAGCATCAGACACCCGCATTCCTTTCCCAGGCCCTTAGGCAGAGCTTGGTCCACACTCTCACCCTGGCCATACTCTTAGGTCTCTCTTCATCCAGTGGGGATCCACTGCTATCTCTTCCCCATGTGTAGACAAGATGCCCAGCAGGCCCGCGCTCCTATCTGAGCTCACCATGCTGTGCTTTAGTTCTTTTTTAGGACCAGAAAAAGATTATTTTGATTCTAAATATTACTTTTTCTTTCTGATTTTGTTCTTAATATTTAAGGTGTTATTTGAGTTTATTCAGAATATAGGAAAGGCATTAAATTGGGACTTTTATAGTAATTTGAATAGGAGTGAAAGTTGCTTGAGTATCAATATGTTTAACCAAGTGTTCATATACCCGAACCTATGTGGGAATTTCTCATTCATTGGTCAGGTGACTTAAATATCTAAAGTCATAGAAATATTCCTACTTAATGTCTCAAAATAGCTAAGTATCCTGGGGGAATTCAGGATTGTCATAACTCCGACCTGTGACTCGTACTGAAAACAAAACCAGGCTTTATCTCTTCCCAAATGAGAAAGGAATGGAAATCACATTCATTTCTGTTAGCAAAAGTAGAAGTAAACCTCTCCTGTGTGGACACCATGAAGTACCCTTCTCCTATGTGAGACACCATGAAGTACCCCTCTCTTGTGTGAGACACCATGAAGTACTCCTCTCCTGTGTGAGACACCATGAAGTACCCTTCTCCTATGTGAGACACCATGAAGTACTCCTCTCCTGTGTGAGACACCATAAAGTACTCCTCTCCTGTGTGAGACACCATGAAATACTCCTCTCCTGTGTGAGACACCAGGCTTTCCAAAAAACAGAGGCAGTGTAATCCTGCCAAAGTGGACCAGTTGAGGAGGTTTCTGGTCTAACCCTCAATACTAAGTGAATCTCTAATCCGTATTTCAAGACCAGGATCTGTGCATCGGCTTCTCTCCTTCCAACAGTGAAGGAGACTGTAGATGGCTATGTCAGTCATCACAACACACACCGTGTACACAGTGTGACCAGCTGCGGTGGCTACCCTTCCCCAAGTGATCTTCCACTCTCCTTCAAGCTAGATCACAGTGTATCTCAGAGAAGGAACAGAAATGTGTGCAAAGCATGTTTATAGCTACAAAGTAAAGCCCAAGGTTGGTAGTTACCAGGCACAGCCTGCACTCCATTTTGCTGACCAAGGCAAGTGCAGGGCGGAATGGGATACCTTGTATCTCAATGGGCGGAGCTACAGAGCATGGCAGCCATTTTTGCAGACTTCCATGGCCACTGATATAAGGCCAGAGCTTGTCTAACTCCCATTAGAGTCTGATATTACCTCTAAAAGTTCAGAACCAGTACTGGAGGTACTCCTCACTCTTTGGTCTAGAGCACAGTCTTGGGTTTGTTTCAGGGTCTCATTTTGAGGATTGGAAGAAGACTGTTTCTGACCTCTGTCCTTAGCTTGAGAACTGTCAAGTGGGTTGTCTTGAGGAGCTCACAGGCTCTGCAGTTTAAACAACACTGTTCACTGGACTTAGTTCCTTGGGGCTGGGTGGTGGCCAGCAGACGAGACTCTCCTGCTTGTTCTCTGAGCTGTGGGTCAGCTGGGTGGCTGTGTGTGATGGAGCTGGTACCCCTTTACCTCTCTGCCTAGCAGGGCTTGTCCACAGGCAAAGAGTTTCAGGGAGGTGGGTAGAAGCACATAGGTTTCTTTCTAGCTAGGCTTGGTTCTTTGTGGTCACAAGTCACAAGGCCACCCTGATAGTGGGGCAATTGAATGCTAGGGCAGGGTTTCTCAGTGTATCAGAGCCCCAAGTGTCCTGGACTTTCCTGTAGTCCAGGCTGACCTCGAACTCACAGAGATCCCCCTGCCTCTTCATCCTAAATGCTGAGATTAAAGGCCTGCACCACCATGCCAGGCCCTGCTAGCTATTTTTGTAAGCCACTCTCTTCAGGAAATCCTGTGTCATATCTTAATTTAAGCAAACGTCTGTGTCCCTTTACCATGCCCACACCTCCTTATTCTGTAGCAACAGTGTGTGTGCATGAGAGAGAGGAATAGGGTATACAGGCAGACGAAGCCTGGCCTGCATGTAAGGAATCTGCAGTCCCCTTAACAACAGCCTACTGTGACTTTATACATGTGTTAACACTTTAAAGCCATAAATAAATCACGGTGAAATACTTTCTAAAGGAAACATTTTTGTGAGTCCATTCTCCTTGTTCATGAAGCCAAATCCATGGGGACTGGAGTCGCTTTTCTGAAAGGCTTCTCTAAGTGGTTGTGTTGGGTAAGGCGTCTGTAGAGAGCTCACTGCTGTGCCCTCTGGCTTGCCAGGGTGTGATTGGTGGCCTCTGCCTCCTTTTCAACCTTTGTTTTCTTCCATTCTCCCTTGAGCACTCATCACATGGGAATGAAACGTCTTACTGCTTTGTGAGCAGCCTGGCCTCTCATTAGAGACAACGTTTTGGTAGTCACAGTGGTGTGGCGGGTGTGTGCATGTGTTGGTGTGTGTGCACATGTGCATGCACGGTCTGCACAGTGAGCTCATGTCTTCAGTTACCATTGGGCGGGCGGACACCAGGGATGCAGCTGAGTGTTCCTCTGGGACAGGCAGCCCCACGAAGGATCAGTGTCAAACCACCTTTCCATTCCTACTCAGTTTTTCCGTTTTGAAACCACTGTCCCACCCGAGAAGACCTTTCCCCCAGAGCTGCACACTGCAGTGCTGCCTGTCCTTCAAAAGCAAGCCCTGATGCCACGTATTCTAGGAGTCAGGTCCTGGATGAGCTGCCGTCTACTCTGCAGATGGAGACATTCTCTAAGCAGCTCTGAGAGCCTACCAAGTTGATGCATTGATAAGAATTTGCATCTCGTCTTAGTATTTGTAGTTTTTACCGCCTGTCTCTTATATTCAGGCTGTGGGGTGCTAACCCTTGTCACTCCTTGGGTTCCTAACTGTCATGTCACTGCTTATATTAGAACTACGTTGTGCTATCCGATGAGGCCCAAGATGATGAAGCTTGAACAAATGGGAAATATACATTGTCCCATGATCTTTTCTTTTCTTTAGTTGTGGTTGTGGTGTGTGTGTGTGTGTGTGTGTGTGTGTGTGTGTGTGTGTACATGTGTGTGCCACAGTGCACATGTAGAAGCCTGGGAACAACCTCATGGAGCTGGATCTCTCCTTCCACCTCTACATGAGTTCCAGGGCTTGAACTGGGGGACCTTTATTGTCTCGTTGGTTCCTGATTGTTTCCATAAAGAATGAGGGGAGATGGCTCAGCGTTAAAAGCACTGGCTGCCTCTTCCAGAGGACCAGGGTTCAAGTCCCAGCACCCACATGGCAGCTCACAACTGTAATTAATGTTTCAGGGCTATATATGCAGGCAAAACACCAATGTACATAAACCAAGCCAACAACTGAGATTTTTGTTACTAACTTCAATGAAAGACATGTACAGTGAAAGCATTTGTGTTTGTTTTTGCAGCTGTTTAGTGAAAAAATAAGTGGTGCAGAAGGAACGAAGCTAGATGAAGAGTTTCTGGATATGGAAAAGGTAAAGCTGTTTGAACACGCAAAGGGTTAGAAAGGAGCTGTCTCTGCCAGTGAGGAAGCCTCCTACTGTCAGGATTCTTGCCGGGAGTGGGAATCCACACTGTTCAAATGCAAGCATGGGGTGCAGAATTGGGAAGGGACACCACAGTGCTGCCCAGACCAAGTCAGGCTCCGGGTTGAACCACATCTGGTCTGGGCATGTTGAGGAAGGAAACGGGATGTGACTAACTGGTTCCCTCTAGTGGACAGATGTCAGAATGCAGAAAATGTGGGCCTTGGCAACAACTGCAGGGCCAAATGGTGCTCATATGTTTTAGAGAGTCAACTGTTTGTGGAACAAGGCTTTTCCGATATGTAACATTTATCATTTATCATTTGGAAATCTAGGATGTTGTTCCCATCTGTTTCAGCAGCTGCACAGCAAATACTTTTCTGCCATTAGAACTGACAGGGTGAACTTGAATGAGCTGATTTATCTTTTTGTCAGCTGTGATAAAGAGATGAGAATATGTGCCCTACTGTCCTCACATGGGGGCTTCCAGAATCATATATGCAGGTGAAATAACTTAGAGTGGCATTCCTGGTTCGGCACGCCTATGATTGGACTGTATATAACATGCCATTGGGACTGCAGAATCTGTACCTTGTCCTGTCCCCTGGCCATTTACCTGGAGAGTAGCTCCCATGCAGCCAGAGCTGCGTTCACACTGCTGAGCTTCCTCCCCTTCGTCTTGAGACCTTTGTGCAGAGCCATGTTCTGATAATTAGACTCCTCAGACCAGAGCTGGAGGCTGGGGTGTGGCTGGCAGTGCAGACTGGGGGAAAGCTGGGCTCTGGGTGTGGACTGAGAGGATGGCCAGCCTTACTCCAGGAAGTCCTGCCCCCAAAGCCCCCGAGAGGAATACAATATCTAGAAGTGTTAGGACCCTAAGAAGACAAACTCATTTTGTGTTTGAGTTTGAAAAAAGAATTTCTGCAAATTGAAAACCATATCAACATGTTCATATCATTGACACATTTGAAGTTAATTTTAAAATTTCTTAATATATATAATGATAGGATGTACATAGCTTCTTTACCAACTAGATTATTCAATTCAGATGCTAAACTTAAACAAATATCAGGTGTTACATTACTGGGGCTTTTAGAGTCAGGGCCTGGGCTCGGGCAGCCCTGAGGAGCTGGGTTCAGACCTGTGCTCAACAGACTCCATGGGCCGGGGCGGGCCGGGGCGGGCCGGGGCGGGCCGGGGCGGGCCGGGGCGGGCCGGGGCGGGCCGGGGCGGGCCGGGGCGGGCCGGGGCGGGCATTCAGTGTAGCCATGTCTGCACCAAGAGAAACACACTAAGAATTCATGTGGATTGAGGCTATGATTTCAATAGCGGGCAAGAGGCGTGTGTAACAAGGCAGTGCTGGCCAGGGTGTGGCTGAGGCACATGTAACTAAACTAGACCAGGCTGCTGGCCAGGTCATGGTCCCAACTTTGCCCTTGTCACTGCTTCATTCTCTTCTGCAAAGAGGATCTTAAGTTGTCAAATGGTGCCTTAGTCAAGGTTTGTATCCATGCACAAACATCAAGACCAAAAAGCAAGTTGGGGAGGAAAGGGTTTATTCAGCTTACACTCCCACATTGCTGTTCATCGCCTAAGGAAGTCAGGGCAGGAACTGATGTAGAGGCCATGGAGAGGTGCTGCTTACTGGCTTGCTCAGCTTGCTTTCTTATAGAACCCAGGACTACCAGCCCAGGGATGGCACCACCCACAAGGGACCCTTCCCCCTTGATCACTAATTGAAAAAAAATGCCTTAGACAGCTAGATCTCATGGAGGCATTTCCTCAAGGGTGGCTCTTTTCTCTGTGATAACTCAAGTTGACACACAAAGCCAGCCAGTACGGGTGGTATGAAACTGCTCTCTCCTTTGCTGGGCACCAGGGCTTCCTTGGATCCTCTCGATAGCATAGCATCCTGGGAAATTCCAGTGTCCAATGGGGAATGGACAGAGGGGGCCGGACAGGAGGGGTGTCTTAGGAATGGGGCAGTTAAAGTTTTAGCTGACGGACTGAGATCACTCTTGTTTACTCCTGTTTGTTTGTTTGCTTGTTTTTGCTTCCAAAAATCATTGGAAGTGACAGAGTATAGAAGAAATAACACCTATGCTATTGTACAGGACAGAGAAGCATGTTGTCATGTGATTGTATTATTTTGTGACATATTATATGTTACAAAACTAAGTACTTTAAGGACTTTATGGAAGAAATTAGAGTCGTCTAAAAGATGACATGAGAATGACAGGGTATGGCCCACAAACATGCTTACTAAGCAGAAATACAGGAGTGATGCTAACATCAGAGTGCAGCATGGTACCAAAAGCACATTGCAAGGAAAACCTTTTCTTTAAAAAATTGCCATGTTAGTGCATTCTTTGGGAATTTTATACATGCATTTTAATCATATCCATTTTCTCCCTCTAACTTCCCCCAAATACCCACAAAAGACCTTTAAAAAGTATAAGATGAAGCCAGCATGGCTTCCTAGGACAGTATTGGAGTTCTGAATCAGTTTGTACCACATGACACAGCTTCTAAGTTTGTAAGGTGAAAGCTGTTCATGAGAAGAGATTAAAGTCCAAGAAGCGACCCCACCTTCCCCTCTTGTAATAACAGATGGACCAACAGTTCTCATAGGCTCGAGCATGAGTTGGGCAAAAATATTAATAACCTTGACTGTCTAGAAGTAGAGGCTGTGCCCCCCAAGTGGGGGTGTTCATTCTTTCCAGGGTCTTTGGTTGCATCACACAAAAATCACGGTGAAAGTTACTTAAAATCATAGAACGCAGTAATCACAGCTTCCCAAATGCCACATGGTTGGATCCCCAGAAACATGTGAGGCAGGACAGATGTGTCAGTGTGTAAGAGCACTTGCTGCTTTTGCAGAGGACCAGGATTCGGTGACCCACAGCCATCTTGTAACTTCAGTTGCAGGGGATGCAGCGTCCTCTTCTGGCTTCCAAGGGAGCAGGCACACACAGGCAAATGTTCATTTATATAAAATAAAAATAAATCTTTTAAAATGTGAAATCACTTCATTTGAGGGAGATTTTAATAAAAATGTAGAATTATGTACAGAACTTTGCATCAACACCTGAGACATATGGCTACACCTCAAATGCAGTCAGCAGGAAATCAGCATTGAAAGGACATCAGGGTCCACATCTGGGACAGCATCAGGCAATTTCGTCCCTCCAAATAGAAGGGAGAGCTTAATATGGGGACAGGAGAGAGGACCCAGTGGCTGATATGGAGCACTGCTCTCGCAGAGGATTGCAGTGCAGTTCCCAGACCCCTGCATATAAGTCCAGCTCTAGGGAATCTGATGGCAGTGTCTTCTGAGGGCATCTGCAGCCTTTTGTGCAAACCCTCTCACAGACATGTCCACACACATAACTGAAAAGAAACCATTACAGAAGGTGGATAAGACAGAAAATAATAACAAAACTGATCTTTCTGTTTTGATTTTAATGAAAAGGTAGAAATCATAAAGTCCAGGAAGGAGGAAAGAGGAAGCACAAGGAAGGGAGGGAGGAAGCACAAAGGGAGGAGGAAGCACAAAGGGGGGAGGAAGCACAAAGGGAGGAGGAAGCACAAAGGGAGGAGGAAGCACAAAGGGAGGAGGAAGCACAAAGGGGGGAGGAAGCACAAAGGGGGGAGGAAGCACAAAGGGAGGAGGGAAGAAGCACAAGTGATCATTGCAAAAGAAAGGGGCTATAACCATAGCCACAGGTTGTTTAATTTTTGTGTATATGTTGTATATTTTCCCTGCACACACACATACACATCTGTTTACTATGTGTGTGCCCAGTACCTATGAAAGTCAGAAGAAAGTACAAGATCTCTTGGAACTGGAGTTCTAGATGGTTGTGAGCCACCATGTGGGTGGTGGGAAGTGAACTCAGGTCCTCTGGAAGAGCAGCCAGTGCTCTTAACCACTGGACCATCTCTCCAGCCCCTAGAGACAGTCTGCTTAATTGACTCAATAGTTGCACATCCCTGGGAGTACTCTATTTAATCAACTGGAAAAAATGCTTCACAACACACAGCCTTCCTGAACATACTTTTACCTCTCTGCCTGCCTCTGTTTTTGTTTTTGTTTTGAGTTTTGCCAAAGATATTTGCATAACAGTTTGTTAGTGCGGACACCCCTGTGTGTGCACGTATCCCAGCCATTCCAGGAGGGCCATTTGGTTTTGTTTCTTTGCATTTAAACTTCATGAGTTATTTTTCTTTTTTAACTTTCCCTTTTTAAAAAAGTATTTATTATATGTATGTATGTGAGTACACCGTCGCTGTCTTCAGACACACCAGAAGAGGGCATCAGATCCCATTACAGATGGTTGTGAGCCACCATGTGGTTGCTGGGATTTGAACTCAGGACCTCGGGAAGAGCAGTGAGTGCTCTTAACCGCTGAGCCGTCTCTGCAGCCCTGAGATCTCCCTTTGACCACCTACCTTTGCTAACGTGTTCAGTAATATGCACGGGATTTCCTTTGCTGCTCTTCCTGATGAGTTTTCTCTACACACGTTTCACAAATGTATCTTACCAGATTATTTTATTTTTAAAATTTATGTATAGTGAGAATTCTGGGCTCTATGAATGCTAACCCTCTGTAATTCACCCTCCCCGTTTGCCACTTCTTGTAAACTTCGTGTGCTGTATCTGTCACTGTGTAGGATGACATTTTTGTGTGTCACAGTTTAATTATGTGGGATCTCAGGTCACACTTAGATGCTTCTTCCCATATCAGCATTTTGAGATATATATATATATGTATATATATATGTATATATATATATATATATATATATATATATATATGTTACTACATTTTTAGTGTGTGGTCCATATTTTAATCCTGTATACAGTGTAAACTATGAATCTCACTTTATTTTCAGCTATCTAGTTAGGGTTGCTAGTGCTGCAGTGAAACACCATGATCATAAAGAAATTGGAAAGAGAAGGGCTTATTTGGTGAATATTCCAAATCACTGTTCATCATCAAAGGAAGTCAGGACAGGAACTCACACAGGGCAGGAACCTGGAGGCAGGAGCTGATGCAGAAGCCATGGAGGAGTGCTGCTTACTGGCTTGTTCCTTTTCATTGTAGATCTGCATGTGATTGACCATTAATAACCATGTGACACAGTCTATACTAGGCTTTTTTGCAATCTTTTCTGCCACTGCCGTCAATCCAAAACTGTTCAGAAAGACTTTTTGGACAAAGGCAAAGCCAGCCGCGCTCTTTGCCAAAAGATGGGCAAGAATGACCTCTAAGCCACATACTAAAATTCTTCCCCTATGAAAGTTCTTGAGCCAGGCCCCCCAGTTCAAATCACCTCCGGCCCACTGTCTTTCGTGTTCCTACTGAAGCGCTGATTAAAGTGTTAAACTGCTTTTCTAACCCAAAGTTTTAGAGTCCATATTCCTTCAAACAAAAGCACGTCGGGCTCATCAGAGCAATACCCCAGCCCCCAGTACCAACTTCTGTCTTAGTTAGGGTTTCCATTGCAACATGGCAACTCTTAGAATGCATTCCATTGGTGCTGGCCTACAGTTCAGAGGTTTATTATCATGATTGCAGGAAGATGGCCACACGAGTGCTGGGGAGATGCTGGGAGTTCTGCAGAAGGATCCGCAGGGCAGGAAGAGACAGACACTGGGCTTGCCTTGAGCATTTAAAACCCCAAAGCCCACTTCCAGTGACACACTTCCCCAACAAGGCCACATCTCCTAATCCCTGTCAAGTAGTGTCACTCCCTAATGAGCAGCCATTCAAGTCTCTGAGCCTATGGGAACCATTCCTACTCAAGATGCCACATGGGCTTACCATGTTTTAACCACGTAATTGATGATTCTGATGAGATTCCATATGCTAATTCATGAGAAGGTTTATGTCTTTCTAAAACTGGTTTTTCTACAGAGGGAATTGGATTTTTAAAAGTCCGTTCTCTCACAAATGTTTTTCCTTTTTAGGACATGTTTTTGTATTGCTCCTGTGATTGGCATCTCCTTTATCTTTGTTTTGTGCCTGGGTTATTGATGGCTTAGAATAGAATGAATGAACTCTATATTGTGGCTTTCCTGGACATTCTATTAATTTTAGTTAATTAATAACTAGCAATGCAGGAGTGGCAGGGCAAAATCAGTCAAATTATGGCAGAAAAACTCTGCTAACACCCAACAGGGCATGGTGGTTGTGTTGTTGTAATACGCATGATGGTGGTTGTCTTATTAATACCAGGGTGGTTTCTGACATGACTTGTTATATCATGGTGCCTTCTCTAAGCAGGGCTACTCAAGTTCACTCTGTAGAAAAGACTGAGGCGAATGTCCAGTCTTAGTATTGGGAGTTCCCCAAGTGTCTTTGTTCATTGTGTAGAGTTGTAAGGCATCGAATATTTCTAACTTTCTCATTCACATTCACTCTAACACCATGAAGGAAAGGAAATTAGTGTTGTCTGACATCACTGAGAAGAGGTGGTATCTCAGAGTCAGCCGCAGAGAAAAGATCACCTCTCCTTAAGAAACGTGTGTTGAAATCACCACAGTAGAGCTGGAGGGATGACTCAGCAGTTAAGAGCACTGGTTGTTCTTTCAGAGGACCTGGGTTCAATTCCTAGCACCCACATGGCAGCTCACAACTGTCTGTAAGTACAGTTCTAGTGGACCTGATGCCCCCACATAGACATGTATGCAGTCAAAGTGTCAATTCACATAATGTAAGAAGAAATTTAAAAGTCACCACAGTAGCACTAGAACTTAAATGAATGGGAAATGCTTGCTGTTGGCTTTGTGACTTCAGAGAGTTTTAAATTCACTAAAATCTCTGTTCTATTCTTTTTTTTTTTTAAAGAAAATAGATATTACCAGTAAAGCTGTTGCAGAAATTCTTTCAAAAGCCACAGAGTATCTCCAGCCCAATCCAGGTAATGTCAGAACGCGTCTTGAAACATTCTGTTGCACATTTGTGTTTATGGAGTCTCTTGGCCCAAGCTCCTTTGCACAAGCCTAACACATTTTGGAAGCAATGTCCCAGTGTATAAATAATGGAATTCAGTTGTTAAAGGCAGAAGCTCAGGGACACAGTTTGGTTGTAGGGAGGCACATGGTTAGTGTGGGTCTCAGTACAGACATCCCCAGGCAGACTTCTCTGGTACTCCAGTGTTCCTCAGAAACTCACTGCACATTTTAAAAGACGTTCTTAGTTATCGTTTCTTAATTACCAAGAAAGCCGTCTATCCTGCTGTAAAAGGTCTGTGTGCTAACCTATGACCCTGATGCTGCGGGTGAGGCATGATTACAAAGTCAGTGGGAGCCTTGTGGAAAATGAGCTTCGGCTTCTGCCAAGGCCTTCCTCCCTGGGTCCTGGAACCAGTTGTCAGGGGATGATGAGAACCGGCAGAAGCTGCCCAAGCCTTGCACTTTCCCCATAGGATTTGCTGAGGGAGTCACTGTGAGTCCCTTGGCCTCGGAATCAGGGAGACACGCCCACACTCATGAGCACGCAAGAACATGCGCTCAGTCAGACCAGCAGTGAAGAACGGGGTATGCAGGGCTTCAGAGTCGCATGACTGAATTTCACAGTGACGTGTGCTCTGTCCAGCCTCGTCAGTGACTGGAGCGACCAGTTCTTTCCTGTTGTATCAGCCCATAAAAATCCAGGAAGTGTCACCTCTGTGTGAGAGGTTTTCTGGGTGCTTGCATGCTCAGTCAGGCAGATCCCGCCATCCACGAGCTAACACTGAACAGAATAGGGAATAGCAGGCCATCGGGGGCCATACGGGGGCATCCACTGGGCAGAGGGACCCGAAGCCTCCAGCCTCTTCCTGTGACCCTTACCCTACACGAGCACAGCCTCTGACAGTGAGGAAAGGAAAGCTGGTGTGTGCGTTCGTGTGTGTGTGTGTGTGTGTGTGTGTGTGTGTGTGTGTGTGGCTGGATGATGCCTTTGTGACTGGAGACCAGGAAGGTAAGGTCTTTAAGGCTGACATTGGCAAGTTTCAAAGGGCTGACACCAGGATCACTATTCAGAGTGTAGCCCACCGCCCAGCAGGACCATCAGACTCCTGAGCTTACCCCAGACTAACTGAATCAGCTTTTAACAAGATGCCTGAGTTACCTGCTTATGTGGTTAAGCTCGAGAAGAACGTGTCTAGAGTACATTAAATATAAATGTCCCGATACCACGGAGGTGCCTCAGAGCCTCAGGTAGAGTCAGTTCATGGCCTTGCTGTTCTGTGCAGCCAGCTCACCCCCAGCCCACTGATTAACACAGAAGGATTTCCCACTGTACTTTATTGACAGGCATTCCTGACTTTTTAGGGGTCTCTTGACCTCTTCCTGCATCGTCTCCCTTTTCTGGCACCGCTCCAGAGTTTACCAGGGTCACACTGCAGTCTGCTATTCAGCAGCCACACAGTCGGGTGCAGGAAGGACAGGCGTTTCCTGGGGTTTCTCCAGACTCCATGTTAGCTCAGCAAGTGTCCCGGACAAACACCATATAAGCAAGGCGCCATATAAAAGAAAGTCTTTAACTGGGCCAACTTAGGACCTGAGGGGTTTAGCATCTGTGTTGACAGAGCAAGGTCATGGTGGCAGGAACACTACCATGTGAGGTCAGAAGTGCTCACACCTCAGAAACTTCAGCAGGAGGCAGAGAGCACACTGGAAATGGCTTTGGAAACCTCAAAGCCCACCTCCGGTGACATATCTCCTCCAGCAAGGCCACACCTCCTAATCCTTCCCAAAGAGTTCTGACAACTGGGGATGGGATAGTCAATCATACATCTGAGCCTGTGTGGGGCTCTTCTCATTCAGAACACCAAGCCAGAACTCATCGACACTCAGTGCTGTGTTAGAGACAGAAAAGGAGGAGCCACAGCTGCCTGTTACCTCCCCGGGGAAAGTTGCTGACTAAATAGAGTTACTGAGACTCGGAGACAACATGGTCTGTAACAGCCATGGCTGTCTTGGCTGTGCCAGTGGGCTTAGTCCCCCACTCCTACAAAGCCGATGGACAGTCACTGTGGGGTTCTGTCTGTGAGGACCTCAGTTTGGGCGGCTGTGTTCGTTAAAGGCAATGTGGTTGTCACGGCCCATTGTCACTTTAAGGAATTACAAATGACGATGTTTTTAAGCATACAGAGCTAAGCTAGGAATGCTGAACACTATGTCGAAGCTCCGAGGGCAGGTGAAGGCCACCGGCTACCCACAGACCGAAGGCTTGCTGGGGGACTGCATGCTCAAGTACGGCAGGGAGCTTGGAGAAGACTCTGCTTTTGGTGGGTATCTCTGCCCCAGCTGCCACAGCGGGGACACCTCCTGGGTGGGCTGTCGTACACAGAGCCGGTATCTTTGCAATTTGATAGTTTTAAGTATTATCAGAGTAGTATTTTCATTGCAGGGGTTTTTAGAAAACATAGGTAAATAAAATAGGAACTTTAGCATCAGTAGTTTTGCCATCTTCATGGCTTTTGTATCTCCTAGCTGTCCTCGCTCTGATTGCTTCCATGAACTCTTTACCCACAGACTACAGCATGATGTGTGTCTCTGTGACCCTCCCTCCCGCAGGCGTCTCCACCCCAGCCCCTCCCCTTCTCCTCTCCCATCCTGCTGCTGTCCTGTTTCTGTCTTCAGCCTCCCATTTGAGAGCTCTTTCTCCTCTTATTCTCTCCTTTACAGTGTTATGACCTAAACCCATTGCCTTGTCTTGCTACACACACACACACACACACACACACACACACACACACACACACACACACACACTAGGGTCTATGCATTTGTCTTTCTTTCTGAATCTGATTTCCCCAAATATATTTTCTAGCACTACCAATTTTTCTGCAAATTTCAGTTTCTTTTACAGCTGAATAAAATTCCATTGTGTGTGTGTGTGCGTACCACATTTTGTTTTGTTTTGCGACAGGGTCTCATCACACATTTCTGGCTGGTCTACAACTCCCTAAACAGACCAGGCTGACCTCAAACTCTGTACCTTCTTTACACACACACACACACACACACACACACACACACACACACACACACACACACCTCTGCTTGCCTTCACATTCCCAAGTTCTGAAAAGCCTGCAGATAGGAGAGGACCTTTTCATTTTTACTTTGTGTTCATGCGCGTGCATGCGTGCGTGAGTACGTGCGTACGTGCGTGCATAGGGGTGGCTGTGCATGTGTAGAGTGTAGAGGGCTTGACCAGTCTCTTTCTGCCTTATATTTTGGGACATGGTCTCTCACTGAACTTGGAGCTGTCGATTCTGCTAGCGTGGCTGACCAGCCGGCCTCCGAAGTTGTGTTTACTCCATTTCCCCAGCGCTGGGATTACAGATGTGCCCCACCCAGCCTCGCTTTTTATATTACATGGGTTAAGAGGTCAAACTTGGGTCCTCATGTGTGCACAACAAGTCCTACTGGTGGGACATCTCCACGGTCCCCTAAGAGGCATGTTTCAAATGCTTCTGCCACAACTCAGTGG
Source organism: Rattus norvegicus (assembly GCF_021556685.1). NCBI lineage: Eukaryota > Metazoa > Chordata > Mammalia > Rodentia > Muridae > Rattus > Rattus norvegicus. The sequence goes on from NC_141534.1 coordinate 148,716,322, forward strand.
TCTGGTATTGGGCCCTGGGCCCTGGCATAGGAGTGGCAGGGTCAGACACCTGGGTAGGAAGCAGTGCCAAAGCTAGGAAGGGGGCGTCCTTCCTCCATAGGAACAGTTCAGAGTCGAATTCCAGCCAGCTCAGTTTAGAAAACCTCTACTCCTAGGAGAAGTGACACACGGAGGGTTGGACTGGCATCCTGGCCAACCCTAATTTCCAGAGATGGTTTCCACTTCTAATTGGCAAGGACCCAGCTGTGAATTTACTTCCTTTAAAAATGAGGTGAGGCCACCGTTGCTTTCTCTGTTTGTGCATGAGTGAGCTGCCCATGCCCCTGACTGACTCAAAAGTCAGTCTTGGGCTGGGCCCTTCAGGTTTCTGATCTAAGGAATTGATTGCATCGTGTCCCTATCTTTTTACAAAATCAATTTGGAAGATCTCAAATAAAATAAAATAGTTTAATCTCATGCAGTGTCCCCAGGTGTGTCTTCCAGAGACCAAACAAGCCTCACTGTGCATGACAACCAGACACTGGGTGGCAAAGGCCTTGAAAGTCACAGTCACGATACCAGAGTATTCACTAAAGATACCCATATCCCAGAAGCATCTCTTACCAGAGCAGGCCTATCCCATCTGTCCACAGGGCGTCCTTGATACCCAAGACCTCAGGGAGGTCCCAGATCTTTAGGACCCTGTGCGACAAGTTGCTTCCTACAGTTCCCACAGCAGGCTGATGGAGGCCTTATACCCATTGTAATCTGAATTGGTTGACACAGATGCCTGCAAATGAATCCCTCCATTGTTACAAAGATGTTTTGTCCCCGAACTTGTAAGGGACCCTTGGTGCCAGTTTCCAGACCTGATTTTCCACAAAAGAACTTTGTCTCCATCTAATGGCCAAAGTGGGAAGTGCTTTGATCCTCCCACTCACTTTTAAGGGAGAGCCGAGAGGGCAGGCTAGAGGTACACATGTGGAAAACAGGCAGATTTTCTTCCTTTCCCATCCACTCTGAGGCAGGCAGCAGAGGCTGTAGAGAGGATCCTCACTGCACCACAATCCCGTGTCACCTCTAACCTCGGCTGTTCTTCTGAAGGCTGCCCTGTGCTCTTCTGTTAAAGGCAACTCATTGGTAGAAGTTGGTGAGGCCCTGAAACTCATGGCTGAGGTGAAGGACTCTCTGGATATTAATGTGAAGCAGACTTTTATTGACCCACTACAGCTACTGCAAGACAAAGATTTAAAAGAGATTGGGGTGAGTCTTCCTGGCTGTTCTGTGCCACCTGCTGCTCGCAGTGGTACCTGTGACCTGAAACTAAGGTTTCTGCAGGACTCAGCAACCACACAGCCCTCCTGGAGGGTTGGAGACTGCACTCTGTTACTATATTATGGCTTTCTGAGGAAGAGTACTGGATCCATTGCTCCTGGCAGACGGATGGGGGGTGGAGGTGCAGACTCCGGCTGTCCCTTTCCTGTTCTCCGTCTCACTGACTCATCTACAAGCCAGGCTGGATATCACATTTCCACAGCCACTTCTCATATAGCACAATGACGTCATACGTTGGGGTTTAGTTTTGATGGCTAATGTCACACTATTGCTTGTGTGCTCGGATGCATTGCACTTACGGGCATTCTATTTCATTCTTTCTCGAGAAAATCATTGTCTAGAAGCTGGCAGTTTTCATCTGGAAACCTGTAAGAAATTGTCCAGAGTGTCTCTGGGAACTTCCAGGTCTGGTTCAGCATGGCTGCTCTTGCAGATGTGCAAACCAGCTCCAAGCGAGCCAGGCTGCCAGGCTTTGGCGCCGAAGGTCCAGGCGCCCTCCTGTGGTGTTGTAGAGAATAACTCACTGCCTTTAGACTTGATTGACACCATCTCCCATCAGCTGCAAACTCATTTGAACCTTGTGTCTGTCACCTTTTCAGGCCCAGTCAGTTTTAACAGTGTAGCCACTGAGATCATGAGTTAAGGAGAACTTGGGCTATGTAGTGTGTCCCTGTAACAAACAGACTGAAGCAGATATATGTGTGGTAGAGAAACAGACAACAGTTAGAAATGATGGAGAGACAGGAGCAGGGATACTGGAGAAGGGCATCCTCAGCACAGCTGGATGAGGAAAGGCCTCTGAGGAGTTGTCCAGGCTGACTGGGCTTGGGTATATGGAGCACATCTTGCTGAAGGGCCAGGATTATGATGTCTAACAGTCCAGACAACAGGGGTAAAGACCAGGTGGCTATGGAGGGAGGGAAGGCTGGGAGTCCTGTGGAACCCCAGATGCCTTTACCTGCATTCAGAGTTATTCTGAAAGGAGAAGGCCTGAGAGAAGGACCCAGGATGGCCAGATGAGAAATGAAAGTTGCTTTTTTGGTCCCGCCTCCTTATTGTGGACACCTCTGAATCCCCTCACCTGTCACCCCTTCCTGCCATCCCAGGAAAAACATATTCCCATTGCTGTGACAGCTCAGTCCACACTGGGCCCAGGTCCTTCCCTCTCACCCCACCAAGACTATCATCCTTCCCACATGTTCAGTGGTCCTGTCTGTGTCGATTTCTCCCTGTGGTGTTTAACCTCTCGTCACAGCATCCCTTACTCTGGCCCAGCTCCAGATCTCAGCTAGTGGGATCTTCCTAAGGTCAAGCCCTCAGGAGCTGACCCTGGCCCCGTGTGAAGGTCAAGCAGCACCTCCTGGCCTCTGTGGTCTTCTGGCTCCCCCTTCCCTGTCTAACCACTGCCTAACCTCCAGCAGGCACCTCCTGTCCTCAGGTGACGGTTCGTTTTTCATTGATGGTCATTGCTTTCTTCTCACCAGTGTCTCTGATCTCACCATAGATGTTATTTCCCGTGGGAAGTTCTCTTTCTTCTCCAGACTCTAAGGCACTCCTCCTGTGCTTGTGGGTCCTGAGCATGGCTGTCCATCTCTTTCTCTTGTTGGGCTCCTTTAGACATGCATCATCGTCATCGTCATCGTCATCATCATCATCATCATCATCATCATCATTATTACTTTGGAGTCACCTTTTTAGGGAGGAATTGACAATGGAAGTATTCTTAATTTTTGTAGAATTAGACATTGTGTTAGACATTGTGATTAGACATTGTGTACGTTAAAGAATTGGGGAAGGGAATCCTGTGGCGATGGATTCCCACTGCTCTGTCCATCATGTATCCATCCGTAAATGCTCTGAAAGCTTGGCAGTGTGGGCAGCCTTGGTGCAGAGCAGAGGATGAAGAGTGGGTGGGGCCAACGCTCACAATGTCCCTGGCTGAGGACTGGCCAATAGCCTCCAGGGGAGGAGGGGTCGGTTTTCTTGAGGGGTGCTCCAGCAGACGGCTCTGTGTCCTTGTGCAACTGGCAAAGTGGCCTCCTCCGTGGACTGGAAAGAAAGCACACACGAAGTTAGGAAGGGAAAGTGATGCTGGTGGGGGAGGAGGGGAGGAGGTAAAGGAGAGAGAATGGGGCAGACTCAGATTAAAATACCTACGTATGCATGGAAGTCTGAAACAGCAACAGGTAGGACTTAGGCCGAGAAAAAGGAATGAGAATTTTCATAGTCATAAAGAAGACCATGTGTGCTTTGAGCACACACCGTGGTGTGAGTCTCATCTCAGAGTGAGTCACACTGTGGTGTAAATCACACCACAGTTTTTGAGTTTCATCACAGTGTGACTCTCATCATGGTGTGAATCACAGTCTAGAGTGAGTCTCATCATCGAGGTGTGAATGCCAACATTTAGTGAGGACTTCCTTTCTCTCTTCAGCACCACCTGAGAAAGCTAGAAGGCCGCCGTCTGGACTATGATTATAAAAAGAAGCGGGTGGGTAAGATCCCCGAGGAAGAAATCAGACAAGCAGTAGAAAAGTTTGAAGAGTCAAAGGAGTTGGCCGAAAGAAGCATGTTTAATTTTTTAGAAAATGACGTAAGTATTTAAACCACACAGAAGACTTGAATGCCCACGAGTAAAAAACACAGCACATGAGCATGACTGCTGTGCGGTGGTGTTCTCAAACCTGAATTGTTAATGGACGTTTCTAGAACGTTCTGTAACTGTGGCTTCCTGCCTTACATATAGTGGTCAGCAATCCCAGACTGAAGCTTCAGTCCTTGGCGGGGCTGCTTGTCTCTGAGGTGGCCTTGTAGTGGAAGATGGCCCAGGAGAGCAGTCTCTGTGTTAAAGGCCACAGCATGTGGTTTGGAGCTGTAGGCTTGCCAAGTTTGAACAGCATGCGCTGGGGTGAAGATCTGTGTCACTGTTTATTGGGTTAGCTGAGGAGACACACTGGTCCCTGTGCCATAGAACAGGTCATCTTTCTTCTCTTTTGGGGGTGACAGCAGCCAGACTTGGAAGGGGTCTCCCTGGGGTTTTCTATGTCCTTGTGGCCTGGCATTCTCCTCCAGCGACCCTTGGTGCCTCATAGGCTAATGGCAGCATTGCTCACCACTGGCAGAACAAACTGAGGTGATCTGGTGGGAGGGGAGAAGAGCTGACAACCCTCGCTGAACATTGTTGGGTGTGTCTTTTAAGCTCTTACCTTGGCTCTCATCCATCTCCCCCAGCCCCTGCCTCCATGAAGCCAAGGCCATGGCTATACTTCAGAGTTCTGATACCTCTTGGTCACCAACTTCATGTCCACCCTTGGTCACTTGGCCTGTATGGCTGTTCCTGCTTCCTTTCATGGCTGGGAGCTATGCTTCAGAGTGGTTGATGATGGTTGGGTTTTCCTCTAGGATATCATTGTGGTTCTGGGTAAATATGATTGGATCCCTTTAATTCTTGTTAAACATAGTAGGTCTGCAAGCTGGGACACTGCCTGATGGATTTGGCAGTGCTTAGACCCAGAATTGGCTGGACTTTAGTGTCCTGGGACAGACCTGAGAGAACAACTTAAAAGGAGGAAGGTGAGCTTTGCCTCAGGGGCTGGAGGTCTCAGACCACACTAGCTGGCTTCACTGTGTCCATTATGTTGCCATGGAGCATCATGGTGGGGCAGATGCTGCCCTTAGACTGGCAGAAAGGAGATACAGGGTCGGGGCAGAGAGGGAGGGGGAGAGAGAGGGAGAGAGACAGAGAGAGAGGAACATGGGGAGAGAGAGGGAGAGAGACAGAGAGAGGGGGGCAAAGAGAGAGAGGGAGAGGGGGAGGGAGAGGAAGAGAGGGAGAGAAGGAGAGAGGGGGAGAGGGAGAGGGAGAGAACAGCCTTACTCTCCCCTGTATCCCTTTACTTTAAGCTAGGTTTTATCTTTTAAAGTTCCAGAAGTGATAAAATATTGCCATGATCTCTGGATCAAACCCTCAGTGTGACCCTTGGAGGGCATTCTATGTTCACACTGGGACACACTCGACACTGCTCCTATTGGAAACTGGTGAACGGGCTGTTACAGAAAGGCTTCCAGGAGAACATGCTAGCAGAGAGCAGAAGGATCATGGCGTCCTCCAAACACACGTGGGAGATGCTTTGTCATTGTTGGGGGGAGATTTGGGGAACTCAGCCACAGCAGACACTGGTTTGGGTTCTGTCTAATTGAGAAGTTGACAAAGGAGTCAGGTATCTGGTGTGAGCCTTCATAAGTGTGATTATTGATCTTTTGATCAACTGTGTTGGCGGTATGGCCCAGGGTCAAAGTCTCAAAATTTTACTTCCTCCTCTCTACCACCGCAGTTGATGGATGCCGGCCTCTCAATGTAGAGCCAGCGTGGCTCCACCAGAATAGCATAAAAGATGCTGACACTGAGTGAGCATCCCTCACGGGGCTACTGACCACGAGAAGCAGTTATAGGCAGAGTAAGGCATATGTTAAGGACAGGCTCCAGTCTCATCCACACAAGGAGGGAATGGAATTGGGACTTGTAAGCATCCATTCCAAGGAAATGGGTAAACAGAGGAAAGTGGCTAAGAAGGATCTGAGATGCTGTGCTCTATCCTTGGTTACTTCCTGCTTATGCTTCTGTGGCACCAGGAATTCAAAGCCTGAAATCTCACCCTCCAGGACTTGGATGGACTCACTGACTCTAACCCTTGTCTCCCACTGTCCTGGATAAGCTATAACATGAGCTTAAAAATACCAGTTGTGTGCATGGATACTTGTCCGTGTGGATGGACGCTCACCATGTGAGAGCGCTGCCTGTGGACGAAGAGGGCAGCAGATCCCCTGATGTCAGAGTTACAAAGGCTGTGAGCACCCTGTGCTTGCTCTGGGAGGACAGCAGTGCTCTGAAGTGTTAGCCGTATCTCCAGTCTCCATACAGCAGCCGTTTCACAAGCCATGTATAGAAAATGCGTCTGCCAGAGCTTTACCTGACCGGAGCTTTGAGTGAAACGAACAGACGTGGTCTTTCCTGCTCTCCACATGCAGACTATGTAACTAACTCTTCCTTGTGCTTCCTGGCTACCTGGCTATTTGTGGAAGTTTTTAGAATGGGTTCACTCCCCAAGTCTATAGTCTATAAACACTGCTTTCTCCAAAGGCAATAGAAACCTTCCAGTCTACATTCTTGTAGCTGAGGAACCAACAGGAAAGCCCAGCTGGACCCACAGTCAGGCACCCCCATACACATCCAGTTATATGTGAAATCTCAGCATAGGGACCGTCCGTGTGTGTGTGTGTGTGTGTGTGTGTGTGTGTGTGTGTGTCTGTGTGTCTGTGTGTCTGTGTGTGTGTGTGTGTGTCTGTGTGTGTGTGTCTGTGTGTGTGTGTGTGTCTGTGTGTGTGTGTGTGTGTGTGTGTGTGTGTGCGCGCGCGCACGCGTGAGTTTGTTCCACCATTCTTAAACAATGTCACTTTGATCTCTCCACCTATTCCAGGCTGATTTGGGGATGGGGGAAATAGGGAAGAATCTCCTTTAGCCCCACAGTGAAGTCTTTGCTGATTTTGTTGGGAAGAGCTAGAGGCAAGACCTGGAGGGCCTCACTTCTTGCTTGAAATCAAGCGACTCCATTGGGCAGCCATTTAAGACAGGTGTGGTTGAGTTCTCTGCATTACCATGAGCCTTAGGGGGCCAGGTTCATGATTTACTCCTCCTGTGCCAGATTGTGGCTGGCACCCAGAATGCACCTCCTTTTGGAGAAGGGGCTGCAGCAGGCCAGAGGTTGGCTCCGAGATTTCCTAGTCTTTTTCTGGGGATAACACATCACCCCCAGGTTTGACTCTTCTCCTCTAAGTCCTTACAAATTGGCATTATTAAATGTCAACCTTTGCTCTTAGAAGAAACTGGACATAATACATTTTAAAGTTTGTTCAGCCTGAAGAGGCCGAGTAGTGCCGCAGTTACTAGCTGAGATCTCCCAGGCAGAGGCTTCCCTTCATCCATGGACCAATGGAATTAATAGATTCCAGATTCCTGGGTTCTTCTCATTGGTCCAGAGAAGTATTTTCTTTAGGTTTCACTGTGTCTGTCTGTCAGGCTGTCTGGCTGCCTATTTGCCTGCCTGCCTGCCTGCCTGTCTGAACCCGTGTGTGTGTGTATGTGTGTGTGTGTGTGTGTGTGTGTGTGTGTGTGTGTGTGTGTGTGTGTGTACCTACATGTGTGGAGGCCGTAGGTTGATTTTGGGTGTCGCCCTCCATCACCCCCACACCTTACTTTTGAATTAGTTTCTCACTGAACCTAGAGCTTACCCATGTGGCTAGACTGGTTGCCCGGCAAGCCACAGGGATCCTCTGTCTCCACCTCTTCAGAGACTACAGGCACACACTGCTACAAAGTTTTCTTTCTTTTTTCCCTTTCCTTTCTATCTTTCTTTCCTTTAATGTGGAGTCCATGAATCTGAACTCAAATTCACTGGGGAAAAAAAGCATCCAGAAATCCCAGCTCCTTCGAGGAATCCAGAAGAGCGTGACCTTAAGCACGACAATGAGAAATCACTTGGATTATCACATTTGAAGCAGAAGATGGCCCTCACAGGGATCATGTGCTTCAGCTATGAGAGAGGCCAACCTCAGTGCCAATCGCACTGTGGCTCCCAGGCATCTGGATTAGGGTGTTACAGCCTGCTTCTTCCCAGCCACCATTGCTGTGGTCCTTTTTCAGAGAGTTGAGCCAGGGCCTTTTTGTAGGCTACAGTGTTTGAGCCCTGATCCTTTGGGTTAGCCCAGGTCCGTTGTCATTTGCTCAAATGACCTCCTCATGTTCAGATCTCACGTGGATGTCCCCGAGCTTTCTACAACTCCTGGGAACTCCAATCCCCTGGCTTTCAGAATCTCATTCCCAGGGCCAGAATACTCACAGCAGCCTCTGGAGCTCGCCCATCAGCTCTCGGTGGAGGAGAGGTTCTAGAATGACACGGGTGCAGAGGTGGCACAGGTTCTGGTGCAGCATTCAGTGTCTGTCGTGGGAGGCTGTTTGTTTTCTCCCCAGCCCTAAGGACCGTAGCATAGAGCTAACATGGCAGTTTGTTTCCGTGAGCCTCAAGGCAGCAGATTCCATCCCTAGGAAATGGAGACCTTGAGCGGTGCTACCCACCCTCAGAGAAGAGAACAGTGTTGTTCATTTTCTATGGCTCCTGTAACAAGTGCCCACAAGCAGCACTGTGGCTTAAAGAATATGTGTCTATTGTCTTCTGGTCTGGAGGTGGGAAATGTGACCATGGGGAGAGATGGCTGCAGGAGGCTTGAAGGAAAGAGCCTGCTTTGTCGTCCTTTGCAGCCCTGGAGAGCTCGAGGATTCCTTAGCTTTGAGGCTCCTTGCTTGGTTTCCTCTGTCTCCAAAGCAGCAGTAGGGTCTTCAGGCTCCCACTCTGCCATGGCCCTGACTTCTACTCTGATTCTGCCTCTCCTGTCTTCCTCTTAAAAATTTGGTGTGGTGTGGTGTGTGTGTGTGTGTGTGTGTGTGTGTGTGTGTACACATGTGTGTACACACAAATGTGTGTAGGACAGGGTCTCATGTAGTTCAGAATGGCCTCAAACTTGCTCTGCTATGAGGATGACCTGGGACTCTGTGCTCCGTGTCTACCTCTTAAGCACTGGGATTTCTGTCTACCTCTGGTTTAGGTAATACTGGGATTTGAACTCAGGGCTTGGAGTAGTCAGGGTCAGCATTCTACCAGCTAGGCTGCATCATCAGCCCAAAGACGGTTCATAGTTACTTTGGACTACCTAGGAAACTCTATTCTATTGCAAAATCCTTAATGTAACCTAGCTGCTGTACAAAGCACCCCTTGCTGTGCGACCTTGCATATTCCTATCTTTTTCCTACAAATGAAAACAACAGACAGCTTTTCCATTTTCAAATGTGGCCAATGCAGGGTGTGCTCTGCTTGGACAGCCTTGGGCTTTTCCAGGGCTTTTGTGTTGCTTCAGCTTGGCTCTGTCTTTCTAGGCATTTAGTTCAAGTTGAGCTCTTGGAAGCAGGAGCCGTCTCTGCTGGTTCCCAGCACAAAGCTCACATCCTAGGAGGCAGATGGGAGCTTCTGGCTCCTGACAGGGACAGAGAGAGAACCCAGTGCGGGCTTGACTTGCCTTTATGCTCCAGGCTTTCCCTGGGCACCCCTTATGTGCAGGCACCATGTGCAGTGCCATTGCTCTCTCCCAAGCTTTCAGGGGCTCTGGGACCCACTGCCTTCCCTAAGTCAGCTGTCAAGGGAAGGATTCCAGATGCACTTCCAGGTTGCGTGATCGTAGCTGTCAGAGAGAACAGTTGGTGTGACTCCCACTTCCACATGCACAGTAAGTGTGAAGTGCACGTACACGGTAGGGTCACTCACCTGGCTGCCTTTAGCCATCCTTTGAATGGCAGGCTTAGTTTAAAAATGAGGTTTAATATTGCTAAAGACAGAGAGGTCATGGCGATTTTCACGGAGCATGCAGCATGCAGGGGAGCCGGGCTCTGTTCTTAGCAGATTCTGCCATGCATGTCAGACTGTGGTGCTGGACTTGTTCAAAAGTGTTTGTAAAAGCCGAGGAGGTGAAACGTAAGAAATCCTTGGGATTTTGCAGGGGCCAGGCTGTCCTTGTTTTGTTTATTGGGTTTGGAAATGCAAGGCCAGGGCTGTTTTTCTAGCCACAGAGCATCGTAAGGCAAGTACAATGCCAGGGCTTCCTTAGTCATGCGTGTGCCCACTGCATTCCTGGCATAAGTGGGCTCCATGTATATTGTAAACACATATTGAAGATGTGTTTTTAAAAAGTGGGCAGGAAAAGTAAAGGGCAGACAACCGAAAGAGTTCTCAACAATACTCGAAAGCAAATGTCTCTGTGGAAGCTGGCAGCTTCCCAGTTGGCTCCGCAGGGCGAGACAGATGGCACAATGAGGAACAACCAGATCTTGCCTCAGATGGTTAGAATGTGATATAAGAAAAGGCTATTTGGGCGAGGCCTGGGCTGGGTGGTTTTGATTTATCTCTCTGTGGAGTTTCTGAGGTTTGGGCTGGGAATGGGTGGTTGCGGCTTGCTACAGAAGGTTCTAGAAATAAACTTATTCCTGATCTGCTGTAGTGGTTCTTCAACCCTACTGATGAAGGCTGCTCCCTGGCCCCTCTTCAAGTGCCCAGCTCTCCTGGGCCTTGCTTACAAACTGCTTAACAACAAAACCTCACAGCACTTGGGTGGAGGAGGAGGCAGTTGAAGGCCAGCCTTGGCTATGTGATGAGTATGAGGGGAATGTGGGCCTCATGGGACCCTGTCATCATCATCTCCCCAACCCCCCGCCCCCAGCGCCACTATAACCAGCCATGACTTTCAGAAACAACATCCATCTGTGGGAAAGAGGATTAATGAAGTCTCCATGGCTCGACCCTTTCAGCTGTATGTTGCAGGGAGAATGCCTTGTGGGGTGGCAACAGAAATTCAGGGACATTTATTTGCCCTGGAGCAGGCATGACGTGCCCTATGTCCCCACTTTGTCTGAGCATGGATTAGTTGACTTTGTTTTTTGGTGTGGCTTAACTGGAAAGTGCCCACAATGACATTTCCCTAAGCAAGCTCACATGCCTAGCATTGGTTTCATTTACAGTGGGGAAAGTTCTTTCCTGCCATCTTCAGATCCATGACTTTTAGAGCATTAAAAAACAAACAAACCCACTAAGGATATACTCTCATAACCTTAAAAGAGGTGTTTGGTGGAGTGACAGCAGATTCTGAATAACATCAATGGCAGTGTCTTTCCAGCCTCTGCAGCTCTGATGTGACGCTCAGGTTGTATAGCGCCAAGATGGGATGCGCTGAAATGGACCAGGGCCCAGGCAGTTGCCCGTCTGCCTGGCAGAGCTTGGCTGCTGTCACTGGCTTCCGGTTTGCTCTGGATGTCCCAAGGGCTCGGGCCTCATGGAGTAACTTTGCACTTCTGCCGCAGGTAGAGCAAGTGAGTCAGCTGGCCGTGTTTGTAGAGGCGGCGTTAGACTATCACAGGCAGTCCACCGAGATCCTGCAGGAGCTGCAGAACAAGCTAGAGCTGCGGTAAGCACCTTTGCCTTGCTCAGGCAGGGGGCTGCATGGGGCAGCACTGAAGCAGCCAGTCTGTCCCCATCCCTTTGCCCCTCCTTCCAATCCGTTTGACATTTTCTCCAGTCTGCTCTCAGGTTGGGTATGAAATGAGCCAAGATAATATATGTGTAGCTTAGAACAACAGGGCAGAATTGGTAAGGGCTGGAATGGCTTTTCTCCCTCTTTCTTTTTATTGGCATCCCCCTTTTGTGCCCCATGTGTAGAGCATACAAGCATACAAGGCTTATCTGTCTGAGAAGTCAGCTCCTGCAGCTTTCTTGCTGACCGGTTAGCTCTCCATTCACCTGATGAGGGGAGGAGTTTGTGCTCCATCCCCAGCATCTAGGGATGGGGAGAAAGCCAAGCAATACTCAGAACCTTGTAAAAGCCATGAAAAATATTACCAGACTGTGTTCATATGACAGTCAACAATATCCTTTGAGTAATAAAGAACTATTCGTCGTCTTGGGGCTTTCATGGTCAATGCAGTCCCTACTTTCTGAAAATAGGTAGCATCCTTTAAAGATATTTGATTAATATCAAATTATTGGGCTAAACCTACCCTATGTTTTGACTAGACTTAATAACAGAAAATTGTTTTACATAGGTTTATGGTAATGAATAAATTCGGAGGGATTTTGCTTCAAATAGTGTTGTAGCTCCAGAGGGAAGGCTGTTGTTCCTGAAGCATCTGCTTCTGAGGCAGGGGCTTGGATGGTTCCCTTTCCAGCAGAGAGCAAGGAAGGCAGCCTAGGGGAGTACCCAAGGGCATAATGAGGACATCTCTTTCAGATGACTTTCAACCAGAAACCCAAATACATGCTGGAAGAATTGCATGCTGGTCGTATCCCTGAGACTTTGGGCTCTGTGAAGTCAGTGTGCACAATCCCCAGCCTCATACTCCCACTGGGTCTGGTCCTCAAGGAAAGCAAAGGCCTGTGGAGGCTCTGCTATTTGGGATAGAGGTCTGACTTGGCCTCCCTTGTGTGTTACAGAATAGCTCTTGCATCCCAAGTCCCTAGGCGAGACTACATGCCAAAGCCTGTGAACACGAGTTCCACCAATGCCAACGGGGTCGAACCCAGCTCTTCGTCAAAGTTAACAGGTAAGCTAGCCATCCAAAGTGGGCCACACGCGGCCTCCAGCTCTTGCCTGTTGCTGACCCTGTTGTGGGGATGCCCTGAGAAACGAATGGACTTTCCTTGGTTGAGCGATGAGCTCACCCCCTTTCCCAATTCCAATGGTCATGTGTTCAAAATCTGAAAGACCGGGCTGGGGAGAAGTCTGTTGTGTACTAATGCTGCCATCAATGTGGCCGCTAGACTGCCCCTTGGCTGGAGAACCATAGTTGCTACGTTATCTTTTATATTTAAAAGTTTAACACCTTTTAAATCATCTTCCCAAGTGTTCTGCAGTTTTAGTTGCACGCTCTGAGCCCCTGAGATGTGCCTGGCACCATCTCCAGTACTGTACTTTAGGTTTTAAATACGATCTAGAGTAAAGTGTACTAGAAAAGATTTAGATGGCGAATATTTTCCCATGCCCTTGTGTGATTGCCAACTGTGTCTGGTCTCCTCCCTTAGGCATAGCCTCTCCTAAGGGACTGTGCATGAATATTGTCCTGTGACTGGCACATGTATTTCACATTTAACATAATAGTTAACAAAAGCAAGTTATCATTGTGCAGTTTTCTTCCCAAAATGCATTGCTCTTTCTTGTGGTTATGTCCATGTGGTGCATAGGCCTCTCCCACTGTGTTTAGCAACTTGATGGTTTTGCTTGACTCCTATTAACTGCAACAGTGCCTGCCCTTATCTGTCTCCATACGCAACTGAGCAAGACTTTCTAGAAATGAGATTTCTGAGTCAGCGTCAAAGAATTGGTGGGGTGGGGCTGGGGCTATGCTGCTGGATTTAAATGATGGTGGGTATTGCCAAGTGGCACTGCAGAATGGGTACACTATGCTGGATGTGTCAAGGATTGTACATAAAAATGGTGTTCCATATCCATTTTGACCTTTCAGAAATCACTGGATTGGTTATTTTTCTGTTTTAATTGGTCAGTGTTTGAGTCTCATCATTTGTTTTCTTGTGGAAAATTTGCCTTGCCTTTGTGATCTGTGGGAACCGTCACATACAGGTTATTGATCTTTCTAACCCCAGTCTGCCACTAACCCTCAGACTCTGGGAAGTGTTTTGTTTGTTTGCCTTAGTTTTCTTTTGAGGACATAGACACTCTTATTTGGGTGTAGCCAACTTAGTCAGTATTTTTTGTTTATGATTTGTACATTTTTGTGTCCCTCTCGGAAGTCTTTCTATGCCCAGGATTATTCTGCTATGGTTTCTACTACTTAAAAAAAATTCCTTAATATCTAGGTTAGGCCTTTGTCCGGCCACCGAGTGGCTGAACCATCTTCCATTCCTACCAGCAACATGTATGTGTCCGTCTGTCCATGTGATGCAGTGTCGGTGGTTGCTTTTATTTAAGCTACATTGATGAATGCTGTGGAGAATCACGTGCCTGGGGATGTACTGTGCATGGTTTCTGGGTGGAGCATCTTGTCGGGTCTCTCCCGTTTTATAACTGGACTATTCCTGTATCTGCCGCTGAGCTTGGCCAGTGTTCACAGAGGCTGGGCAGAAGTCCTTTGAGACGCACTTGTAGCTTTCCACGTGTTCCCTGTGTCTTATTCTTGTATTCTTTTAATGAGCTCTTCACAGACCAGGGACTTCTGTGTGTTTGGTGTGGGGTGTCGCTCACTCTCTGCCTTGGATGCTGAAGAGAATTCCCTCCCCACCCTTCTTCTGACGCCCACAGTCACATAGGTCTCTGTGCGGGTGCGAGACTTGGGCTGGCATCCATCTGCCTTGCTCCTGGGTGCTCGGGTGCTCTTGTTACATGCACAGCCAGACAAGTGAGCTCTGAGTGTTCCCCAACATTGTCACAGGACCTTTTCTTTCAATGAAAATCCCAAACTGCCAGTGTAATCTGCATCTGTCTAAATAGAAAATGGGACTTGAGAGTCACAGCTGTGAGGAACAGCAGGTCCTTCTCGACCCAGACTCAGTTCTTGCCCCTAAAGAAAACACTTCCTGTTGTGTTTTCTACTCGATTGACATTTAATCCCACAGTAAGAAGTTATTCTTGTGTTGTTTTGAGTCACTCGTGTTTTCCTCATACAGCGATGGAAAGCTTTAACTCCTTCACTTTTCCATACAGACTCTGCCCGTCCAGTTTTCTTATCACTATTTAAAATAAATGTTTTAAACTTGGCTCCCTTCACTCAGGTGTCTTAAAATGCCACCTCTCTTTCTTTTCCTGCTTTGAGCCCAGTTTCCTCTGTTTCCAACTGAAGTTAGAGCTGAACTGTTGTAGTTGGAAGCTAGGTATCAGAGAAGTCTCTCTGCCCATCTGTCTGTCCGATCCATTTTGTCTGTCTCAGTCAGTCAGTCAGTCAGTCTGTCTGTCTGTCTGTCTGTCTGTCTGTCTCTCTCTCTCTTCTCTCTCTACACACACACACACACACACACACACACACACATACACACACACACACACACACACACACACACACACACACACACACACACACACACACACACACACACACCATGGCCACATCTCTGAATTCTCATAGCTTCTTGCACCCAGGTCTGCAGTTTTGTGTCTTGGAACCAGGTCATGGTCATGTCTTCTATTTCTATGGATTTTGTTTCTTACTGTTTTCTGTTGACTTTCTAGGTTTGTTTGTTTGCGTTTCCAGGTGAATTTTAGCATTAGCTTTCTTATCTGTACAAAAAGAGCACATTCTGACTTTAATTTTGTTTGGGTCGAGTCTGCAGATCACTGTTAGGGAGTTGGTGGCCCAGTCCTACAGAATGCTCTGGTCTGCATCACGAACTGTCTGGTGTTCATTTCCTGATATCTTTCATTGTGCTCAGCAGTGTTCTGCAGCAATTACAAAAGTCCTTAAGAGAAGATTGGCTTTATTATGGCGAATGTTTTAAGGAGGTTTACAGTCCCAGTACTGTTGTGACAGAGATAGGCAGATCCCTGGAGCTCCTGGCCAGTGAGAGACCCTGTCCAAAATAAAAAGGTGGATGGCTCCAGAGGAAGCCTGAGCCTGACCTTTGTCACCAACAAGCCAGTCCATATGGGTGCGCACTCCTGCACACATGCACACACCCGCATGAACATGACCCTCCTTTGCACAAGAAACAACTTCATTCCCTCTATTTTGCTCAGATAGTCCTTGCTTTATGGATTTTGCCCTGTAGCATATTTTTGTGACATTGTCTTGTGGCTCGAAGCATGACCCATCTTGTGTGCCAAACAGAGGACATCTGTTTCACTCTTGCTGCTCTGTGCGGCAGGCCAGGTTAGACCACGTCGTCGGCCTCTGTTTCCTGGCTGGCTCTTGTCTTTTCCTGTTTGTGGGTGAGTAGGAAGTTGGGAACAGCAGTGGGGGGACGTCAGAACGCTGGGAAAGTGGGTCCCATTCCTTCCTCTTTCCTCCATTCTCACTGAGCCTTTAAACTTAAACCTAGTCACGACAACATTGATAAACGTGGTTATCTTTATTAGAAACCTTTTTATCTTCCCTCAGATTTCCCCTTTTAAATGTCTATTGTTAGTGTTAAGATTATTATTACTGGTATTTCGAGACAGCATCTCACTTATATCAGTTTGACTGCAGAATTATCCTGCAACTGAGGATAACCTTAAACTCCTGACCGTCCTGCCTCCACCTGCCAGGATGCTGGGACGACAGGCCCACGGCACTCTCTGTGGCTTTGGACTCTTCTCTGTTGTGTCTTTGCATAGCTGCTCTCTGAGGTTGTCTCACTTTGTGACCTTCTCTCTGAATTTAGGTTTCATTTATGTTGAGTTTATGCTAAAGTTTTCTTTAATTGCACTAGTTTTCTTTAGCTTCTTAACAAACCACTATGCATTTTGTGACATAAAGCTACATACATATAGGATAAAATTTCTTTATCCTATAGTTCTGGGGACCTATCTAGAGGTTGGTGTTCTTTATGGAAGCTCTAAGAGGACCCACGTCTTATCTTTTTCACTCTCTGGAGGACACATGCATTCCTTGGCTTGTGGCTCCTTGCTTCATTGTCAAAGCTAGTGACAAAGGACTTGAGATCTCCCTTGGACTCTGGCCAGGACTGCAGACCTGTGCACCATCCCAGGTTTATGTGGTCCTACAGAACGAACCCAAGGCCTTCTGCATGTTAGACAAGCATTCTACCAGCTGAGCTCTGTCCTTGGCCCCTTAACTATATTTCTAAAGATTATGTTTATAGTGTGGATGTGTATCTGTGTGTGCAGGGGTGTGCCAGGAGCCAAACCTCTCTGCCTCTCTGTTCTGTGTTATAGTGGCTGAAGTGGAACATATCCACCATGAAAATGACATCACAAATCCTCAAATAGTGTCTCTCCAAGTCCTTCCATAGCCACACTGGCTGTGCACTCTTTGTGCACTCTTTGGAGTCACCTGATTTGGTGTCTGATTTGTGACTTGCCTCCCAGATGTCACCTTGTGGCTATTTCTGTCTGGTAGCAAATAAACTCTATTGTGCCTTTTATAATTATAAGGACACTAACCTCATGAATGAGGCCCACCTTTATGAACTCATGCAGGGAAGGCTCCTAGACTCACTGGCACTAAGTTGCAGTACATGAATTTTGGGCACACTTACAGATCAATATTAAAAGCAAGATTCAAACCACAGCAAATAGAAACACACAGCAGGCGCGCCTCCCTAATACTGATGGAATCTTGCTGAACAGATGTTTCAGGGACCCTTGCCCTGACAGTGAAGGACTTTCATTGATTAGACCTTGGCTCAGTACTCCAGGGTGGGGGTATATGTATATGTGTGTGATAGAATGTGTGTGTGTATGTGCGTGTGTGTGTGTGTCTGTGTGTGATAGAATGTGTGTGTGTATGTGCGTGTGTGTGTGTGTCTGTGTGTGATAGAATGTGTGTGTATGTGCGTGTGTGTGTCTGTGTGTGATAGAATGTGTATGTGCGTGTGTGTGTCTGTGTGTGATAGAATGTGTGTGCGTGTGTGTGTGTGTGTGTGTGTGTGTGTGTGTGTGTGTGTGTCTGTGTGTGACAGATTCCTCTACTGTCCTTCATCCTGCTGGCTTCCAGGAGTTCTCCCTCAGAAATATCACATCTGAAGCTGGCCTTGAAGTTGTCATCTTAGACTTGTGCTGTGTGGCTGTCTGTAAGCTTCACTAAGCTCAGATGTTTCCAGGTGAGGCTTGTGTATCTTCCACAGGGTGAGACCATCAGAACCATGGTGAACAGGGTGAGTCCATCAGAACCATGGTGAACAGGGTGAGTCCATCAGAACCATGGTGAACAGGGTGAGTCCATCAGAACCATGGTGAATAGGGTGAGTCCATCAGAACCATGGTGAATGTCTGCCCTGTGTGCTGTCAGTAGTTAGGAATGCCCAGAGCTGTGGCCCCTCTTAGACACAGCACTTAAGACAGCTCGATGCCTTTCCTTCTTGTTAGACCCATGCTTCCCTCTCTCAGCTTTTAGAGGTTGTCTTGAGGACACTTGAAACAACAGATCCGAGAGTGAAGGAGAAATCATAAGTCACGGACACATGCCTGGGTCCCTTTGGTTTGGTCTCTGAGCAGTATATGAAACAGCGGCTGGCTTTGCCTTCTGTTCTTCGGGGCTCCTGAAGTGGCTTCCCTGACATCCAACTTTCCTCCTCTGCCCTTCCTCAGTGTCTTCCCTCACAGGCTCAGCGATCTTCTGGCTTCTTGTAAGAACTTGCCGCCTCCACTGGCCATAACTGGTGTGTGGCCTGCTTTCAAGGTTGTCATAGGTAACACTTGGACCATAATGCTTCACTGTGACCTCACAGGCATGAAGGGCTGTTACACCTACTACACATACATTCTCTCCATTGCTGCCGTCTGAGTCATTGTCTCAGGTTGCAGGTTTTATTGTGGCAATGTCAGGCTTCTGGCAACAGTTTCTACACTGGGGTAATAGTAGCCACTGTTCTCAAGAGACCCAAGAGGTGAAAGATAGAAATCTAGATGTAGTTTTCCCCTTAAAGAATTGAGCATAAGTGACTTACCTCACCTCTCCCACACCAGTGGCCAGGGCTGAGTCACAGGACCCAGCCAGCTCCAAAGGGAGGAAGAGGGTGAACTGGACATCCAGATCTACCTGTAATTCTATCACTATTGAAAGACGTGGGTTGGGTGGATAGTGTGCAGATCCCACATGTATGTTCTAGAAAGTTCCTGGAAGAACATGTCTGCCCTGTTGTTACTCACTGCCTTCTACTGGGGTCTGCAGGCTCCATTTCTGTTCAAATGTGGCACTTGGGCACAATGTCACAAGCACTGAGGGATTATACGTTAGAATCACTTAGGCATAGCAGACATTTTGGTAGATGGCCAGATAGTAAGTATGCAAGACTTATGGTCTCTGTAGGGCCATGTGGTCTCTGTAACAACTACTGAACTTTATTGTTACAGCATCCAAATGTGTCCATAGCTGAGGGAATGAGCTCAACTGGGCTCCATTCTTGCATTATTTGGCTTAGAGCCCAGTTTGTCAACCCCTGACCCTCCTCACTGGGAAGTCTGCGCACTTCAGCGGCTTCACTTCTGGAAACACATCCCAAAGAAGAATTTAGGCACAGGATATTCTTGTATCCCTGTTAAATAATCTCTATGAAGTTGTACATGGGAGCGCCCTGATGCTGGTCATTGGCTTGTAAACACCTTGTCCATAGTCGGAGAGTGATAGGCCAAGTGAGATACTGCTCATCTCTTGAATTGTCATGATATGTAGATTATACAGAAACACAAGCAGGTATGAAGTTAGATAGAAAAGAAAGACAACATTAAGAAGATTCATGACTGTAAACACACATGCACATAGGCTAACCTAAGTGGTTATGGGCAATATTTATCTGGTTTGAAGATAATCTTGAAAATTGTATTTCCATAACACATATTTGAGTAAATGCAAGAAAGCCGTGGCCCTGAAGAATTGGCCTGGGCACTTTAGGGAAATCATAGAGCCTATTAAACCTTGCCACTTTCTCTGGCTGCCAGGAAGCTCCCTGCCCTTGAGTAGACTACTGGGGATAACCCACATCCTGCTCTGGGCCTGCCAGTCCCACTGTGTGTCTATTCCCTAGTGTCATGGTATAGTAGTGCTTGCCTTCCTTTCTCAGAACTTTGATTGTTTGGATAAAATGTACGGTTTTTGTACATTTTATGATTTGCTGGTTTCTGGCCTGACATGAATCTTTAGTTTGGACACAGATTTTTCTGGAAGTTTTTTTAAGCTTTCCGCTTAGAAAAATAGTGGACATAAATAAATGAACTAAAAAAACTGGAAATGACCACAATCCCAGCCTTCACCCCCAGTGTATTATCTTTGGATAAAGTAGACCCAGCCCTCCACTCACCTTTCTCCCTGCCAGTGCCCAAGCAAGGGAACTGTTCTTAAGGATGGGATTCCAGGACCTTAGATAAAGCTCACCCAAAACACCATCTCCTACTGGAGGACAGACCACACCCAGCTTTCCTTTGTTTCAGTCTCTCAGACTGGACATTTGTAGAGTATTGAGTTCCATGAGAAATAAAGTATTTGGATCAAAGTCAGAGAAAGGTGTAGGGCCCTTCGCTCGCATCTGGATGTGTGTGCCAGTGTCATAGCTTGTTGCTTTGTGTCTGGACCTCCTTTCTTCTTCACACCAATGTTGCAGAGAGTGAAAATGAGAACAAAACCACAGCACATTGTAAGGATGCTGGCAGCTACGCCACAGAGTGGCATCGGGTTGGAGAGTCTACAGGTACATGCAGCTCTGATCCTGCAGTACCACCGTTTGACAGACCAGAAAGTGGGCTCTCAGTGAGGTGCAGCAGTGTGCACCCTCAAGCTCAGGGTTAGGAAGGCAGAGATAGGAGGGGTACCGGCTAGCTGTGTAGGATCAATGAACATCAGGTTCAGGAAGAGACCCTGCTCCAGAATGAAGGTGGAGAATGGGAGAAGGAAGACACTTGACATTGGTCTCTGACCACACGCAAGTGTGCTCACACTCATGTATGTACACACATGGTATCCCTCCCACTCTCTCTCCTCACACACAGACACACAGACAGACATACACACAGACACAGACACAGACACAGACACAGACACACACACACACAGAGAGAGAGAGAGAGAGAGAGAGAGAGAGAGAGAGAGAGAGAGAGAGAGAGAGAGAGAGAGATCGTATCCTGGCAAATGTTACAATGTTTAAGAGTATTGGGAATGTTTGTCTCTAGGATTCATGTATGTGGTCAGTGTGTGGTGGCCAAGGACATCTGCTGCGTGCATCTGTCTTGGTGGAAGGGAACTAGAACAGGACAAGGGAGCTCTTGGCTTTCTCACGTAGGCTGTACATGTCTGAGCTTCTGTCCTTTCTCCTTGGCCAGTAGCTCTGCCCCTAGGCAGATTAAATTCTAAGAAAAGTAATGTCCTGCTGGCTTTTATAGGAAGGCTGAACCTAGAAACTCAATTCTCCCAGGTGGTGGGGTCTCCCTTGTGCCACTGTGGCCATGTGCCTGTACCAGCCACTTCCTTGAAGGTCCCCTGGTGGTGGCCTTGGGGTCCCTTCATCACACATCCATCATCAAGCTTGCTGATTTGTAGGTGGAATTTTCGAGTGTAAAAGGGCCCAGTATTGTTTGTTTCCCAGGCACAGTTTCAAAAGAAAATAGCATTTTACAGCCTGCATTAATGGGAAATTACTTTCCATTAGGATTCTGAATGATTTGCCTATAATGTTTATAAAGGAAAGGAAAAATGTCAAGCATTTCACTAACAATTTGAAGCAAAGCTCTGAAGACTTTGCCAGAAACAGATTCCAAGAACATTTTCTTCATCATTTCTTCTTTCCAGAGAAGGAAAATGAGTGGAGCTCGCTGAAAGGATGTCGGTCAATTAGGCAGACTACAGCAGGGCTGCGATGGAGCACTGATAATGTCACTGCTAGGTAGTTAGGGGAGCGAATGAAGTGAGGCCAGCCTGGAGGAGGGACTCACTGCCGGATGAGGGAGTGCAGACAGAGGCCAGAGCTACGAGAGGCTTCATCAGCTCAAGATCAAGGAAGCCAAGGGAAGTCCAGGAGCTGAACTCTGTGCCTGGGCCGTTCTCAGGACCAGAAAACAGTGTGGCACTTGAGACCTGTGTCCCAGAACCTTCCTCCCCCCTGGGATCTTGTATGAGGCTCCGAGTTGTCATTTACTCTACATTCAAAGACAAGGCAGGCTGTATTTTACCGTTTACAGTTCATATAGTTCAGTAGTGTGGAGTCATTAGGGGAAGTCTTTAACACAGAGTCAAGGACAGGCAGGCTTTTTGGAAAAGCACACACCCCAGACACAGGCTCGGGCTTCTCTGTGTACATCGTGGCTCAGGCCTCAGATACCTGTTATTTGGTGGCATTTGTTTATGACTTTCTTTTTTATTTCTCCAGTGAGATTTCTGAAGGTCCTGATTAGTATTGTGGTAGCTAAGGGTTAACAGGCCCCAGGCTGAGATCTGCTTCAAGTGTGTAGAGAAGGATGGGGGTCATTAACAGAAGTGTGCCGTGGGTCTGTCAGAGTAGGCAAAGTAAATCTCTCCACTGACGCGTGTTAAGGCAGTCTACCTTTCGTGAGGTATAAAGGAGACTTTTATAAACTTCTTGACACTTTGAAGGCTGCCCAGAAATAGTCCAAGTCATTCCTCTTGTGGGTGCCAATCTCCAGGGATTACACTGGAAAATAAACATGTATTCAAAAGGGAAAGGCAGGGCTTACTCGTTTAAAAAAGAGACACGCGCTGTGCAATAGGAGTATATACGTTTATTGGCCCAAGTTTCCGAAGAGGAAATTAAAATTTCACAGAGTGGAGTTCATTCAGTCAGCACGTTTGTCCTCTCTCCCACCCCCAAGCCTTCTTCCACATCCATTTCCTTAACTCTCAGTTGTGGATCTGACTTGAATCATTGCAAGGGTGAGATAAACGGGGACAGGAGTCCCACGTCATAGTTCAGATGCTGGCAATTAGGGCCAACTTTGGGTCCCTCTCTTAAGCTCTCCAGAAGCCTGGACTCCCTTCTCTCAGGTGCTCTGACCTTCAGATGCAGTCTCTCATGTCTGTCTCTCTGAGTATGTGGCATTTTTAACATGTTAATGTGGACAGGTTGAGTGAGCTTTTAGTGTTTCCTCTCGTGAAAGGTCATTCTTAGGAAATAAATGGTAAACCGTTTTGCTCCCAGTTCGTGGCTCCTGGTATGGGGATATGTGATGTTCTTTGCTATTGTCCAAGCTGGAGGAGGCTTTGGAAGGGGGAGAGAGGCTTTTTCACTGAAGGGAATAGTTTCCTGGAATTTATCTACAGCTTTGTTATGGGCGTTTCTGAGAGCCTACCTTTGGTAATCAAAATAGAACTTGGTGGAAATGACTGTGTATCTTATAGTTTTATATATATTTTATAACAACATGGCTAAGCTGTAAGCTAATATTTCAAATATCACAATCCAAATATTAATATAGATACTGATTTTAAAAACAGTGTAGAAGTCCATTGTCTCTGGGGATAATGAACAGGGAGCAGCTATGTAGCACGGTTCCAGGGGACTATATGAATACACATACACACATACAGACACACACACAGACACAGACACATACACATACACATACATACACATACAGACACACACATACACACACACAAGCACACACACATACAAACACACACAGACAGATACACACACAGACACACACAAAGATACACAGACACACACACAGACACAGACACATACACATACAGATACACACACACGTCCAGACACACACACAGACACACATACAGACACACATACACACAGACACACACAAAACACACACACATACAGACACACACACACTCAGACACACACAGATACACACACGCACACTCTGACGCGCTTATCTATGGCCCTTTCTTTTGTTGGAGAATGAGTTGCTTCTTAGAGGAACACTTGAAGCCTTATATTTATGCAGACTCTTGATTTTCGGCTGCCAGTGACTGACCCATGCTGTACAAAGCAAGGACCAGCTCTTCCCAGGGCCCTCTGCCTGATGATCACTAGGCCGGTGGCTGGAAGGCCACCTTTGATGGCAGCCGTGTCTTTCCCATTCCCAGTGTCTTAGCAAAATCAACTCATAAACACTGGACCAGGTCACCAGGCAGGGAATTTGAGTAAATAAATGGGCTGCAGCTTCTGCAGTGTCTGCATTAGTCATCCTGACAGACAGCACTGACCTTTGTCAGGATAGGGCCCAAGCTTTATTTATCAAAGCCAAGTGACATACCTGTGCGGATGGCGTAGGGTTGGTGTGGGTTAAAACAAGTCCCAGGGCTGATTTCTGCAGTGATGATAGTGAGTAAACTGGAGTCCCCTGGTAATCATTTCAATAGTCACCTGCTGTAGACAAATGGTGGCCTGTTATTTTTAAAAAGACAATTTATAGACCTTACTCAGCAATTTACAATGTAGCCATCATAGACTAAAATGTGATGTGTCTGTTGTAGAGTCCAGAGGCTCACAAGAGTGGGCCGGCTGCAGGAGAAAAACCGGAAGTAGGGGTGGAGGGCCAAGGAGACTGAGACTCTGGCGATCTAGTCCACAGCTGGAGCCCGCGGACTGCTAGTTTCTGTCCTGTCTAACGGGGATTCGAATTATAATTTAGATGCGGTGAAGCAAAAATTCGTGTGTATTAGGATTGTACAACAGTGTTGTATCTTAGTCTGCAATGGGAAAGGATTAGCTTCAAAAGAATTTAGAACTAAACCTTGAGATTATAAAATTTGGAGAGAGAGCCTGAACAAAATATGCACCTTCCAACTCAAAAGAAATGGTTTGGTATGGGTTGAGCGCGGTGCATGGCCTATGGTGGACACTGGATGATTGCACCTGAGCCTGAGGAGGAAATGAGCTCTTGGGCTGGGCGTGTGGCTCAGCTGGCGAGTGCATACCTCACATGCATGAAGCCCTGGGTCAGAACCCAATACTGCATGCATACGCGGGGCCTGGTGACCTGTTGCTATAACCCCCACTTGGGAGGTAGAGCCCAGAGGATCAGAAGCTCAGGGTCATCCTCAGCTATATAGGGTATTTGAGGCCAGCCTGGGCTAGAGACAAAATGGGGAGCTGGAGTAGGGAAGAAGAGTGAGGGGAGACAGTGATGGGAAGAGAGGAGAGGAAGAAAATGCCGAATGATGTATTTGCCCCAACATGCTTAGGAAACAAATTATTGAGTCAAATTCTTGACGTGTAGTCAAATCCTAGATGTCCATCTTGTGGAACTCCTATTTCCAGAAAGACTTGGGATTCACTCCCAGTTGGAGCACTGATCCTCTCTACCTGCCAGGCACCACCTTCTTCAAGCATTAGTGGCCCTGGGTGCAGCTTAAGCAGTAAGGGACACTGCTGAGCACTTGGACTCGAGACCAGGAAGAGAGTGGGAAATGAGTCATTCCCCTCCCCCAGACTCAGCTAAGAAGGATAAAGGGAGTTTTGGGGTCAGAGGGCACTGAATCCCACCTCGGTCACTGAGTACTTATGGGTCCTGAAGAGCAGGGATCATAACTTCCCACTGGGTAGAATTATTCTAAGGATAAAGTCCAAGCCTGTGAATTAGAGGTGCTGGCACAGTACTTGCTACCATGTAAGAGCCCACCGCATGGCCACTGTTGATGCTACATAATGGGTTATCTGATTCCCCAGCCTACCACAGACTGAGAGCAGCAGATTAGAAGGGCCCAAGGGACCGCTTCGGAATGGTCCACTGGCAGCAGGAAAAGGGACAGGTCGCAGCCCAGCTACAAGGGAGGCAAGAACAAAGCTATATGTATATATATTTTTAAAAAACAAACAATTTTTTTTCAAAAAGCACAACACTTTGGGGCATTCACTAAATGACAAAGTGACCTCTCTCCACAGGTCAGTAGCTTCCTGGAGACCCCACCCCCTGTGCTTCCATAGGACTGACAGTAGGCAGTGTGAGTTCTCTCTCTGTCCCACTGGCTTCCAGAAAGTAGGATGTGTGAAGGGGGTTCAAGTGTGCCCTCCATTGGTAGTGCTCAGACTGAGTGCTTTCCAAGTCTTGCAATCCCTAGAGTCAAGGGCAGAGGAGGAGAGGAGGAAACCCTTCTCCCAATCACTGCCTCCCTTCTACATCTTCCTCTCAGAGTCGAGTGTGGAAACAGAGCATTTGAGAACAGCTCCCAGCCTGAGGCAGGGGGATGAGGAGGTGGGAAAGGGGAACATGTCAGGTCACTTCATTCTAGCATGGTCTTCATGCTGGTGTCTAGGGAGAGGATGCTGTTCCAAACTGCAGGCTCCAGGCACAGGGAGGAAGGACAGAAGCCCCATTAGGAAAGGCCATTCCTTGGGGGAAGGGTGGGCAAGAGCAAGGCAGAGGAGGATATTTTCGGCTTTCTTGGGTCTGGGAGCTCAGCTGAAGAGCAGGGATTGGCTCAGGTACAGAGAGGGCTTGAGGGTGACTGGGACATGGAGAGGGGATAAACCTTCCCACTGTTACTCAGAGTTGTATAAGTTAGAGTGGTTCACACAGCACCCTCTGCACCCAGACAAGGGTCCGAGCCTTCTCTGTACCTTACATTGGAGGAAAATGGTAGTAACTAGTCATTAAATTAAATCCATTGTCTCTGAGGCTGAGGCGTGACCCTTGCCTTACTAACACCTGAGAGGCTTGAAGCTGTGTAAGATGAGACATTATGGGAGGGGATGGCTACTACACGAGAAGAAATGTGGTCAGAGTTTGTGTCTGCCAGTGACACTTTGAACAGGAACTTGGCAAGCAAGGATGAGGTGGAGGGAAGGGCAGTGGAAAGAATTTTCGAGGCTAAGATGGGACCCTCTATTGTTAGAAAGTGGACCATATCACTGCCAAGAGGGAAGTGAAGTTTGTTTTAGGAAGAATATGGTTTCCATCTCTATTGTGTGTGGCTGAGAGAAAACAGCACCCCCCACCATGGTGTAGAACTGAACAAGAAGAATAAATATTTAAGAGGGATGCTCTCTCTTCTCTGTTAAAATAATCGTTGTTTCAGGACATTCAAAAAGACAGATTGTGTTTCCCCCCTCTCCTCTCATGCTATGTGAGGGCCCTGTCTCAGGAGTCAGAGAAAATAATGGTCTCCTGAGGGCAGGAGGGTGTGTGGCCTTCCCCAGAGGACTTCATGGGGTCCTGGGTGTCTGCTTCCTGTTTTGTAGAGCACGCAGACCTGTGCTCCAAAGACAAGCTCATGCGGACATTCTCTCCACACTTCTGGGTACCGACAACCGCGTGCAAATAAGCAGGAATGGAGAGGTGCTCAGGGCTCCACAGACCACAGGTCAAAGGGATGGGATGCTGGCTGGGAGCTATGCTCCCCCCCTCCCCCCGAGTTTTGTGGGGAGGTCTAGATCTGGCAGTTGGAAACCAAGCATCTGGGCACCTTATGCATGAGTATCTCAAACACTGAGGAAGCAGACTGGCTGCAAGCTCCATCTTCAGGGCATGAACTTTGTGCCCCGGAAGGCCCAGCCTGTCTCTTAGGTGGGCAGAAATGTTATTTCTCTAGTTGGGCCTGCTATGAGTCTCTGTTTAGACCAGCAGCGGAAATGACTTGATCTTTTTCCCATTTCCACTGTTTGCCAAAAAATGGAATGAAAAAAATTAATCTTTTTTTCCATTTCTTTTAATGGAAAAAAATGTAATCTTGCCATTTCAAGGTAACTCAGTCTCCTCCAATGAAAAGCATAGATGGCCTATTCATTACTCACTGGATTCAGGAAATCACTGTAGTGTTCAGAGATGAACCCCCTTCTTGGAGCTGGTGCTTTTCTTAATCATCCTCTCCTCCCTCAGTTGCCCTGAGATACTGTCCAAAGACATGGGGGAGTGGATGGAGACTGGGGGTTGCCTATGTAGAGGCTCACGTCCACAGTGGGGTCACTAATCAAAGAGCTCGATCTGATGTCTCTTGCCCCAGTCCTACCTCTGAGAGGCCAGGTCTGTGTATGTTGAGCATCTGTGAGTTCTGCTGGTGCCCTGTGGACCCTCAGTCCTGCCTCACCCTTGGGGAGTAGGCAGTGGTTACCTCAAGCCCCTCTTTGGTTTCATTACGCCACACTTTCCCTGGCTCAGAGCACTTTGGGAGCCGCCTTGACCCAGAGTTCCAGTGGGAAGTGGGGCAGACGTCATCCTCTGGTGTAATCGAGGAAACATTTCCATGCTGTAGGCCACTGTCTTCTCTCTCCAGGTCCCTGCCCGTCTAGGAAGAACTTCTACCTCTTTTCTAAATAGCAGGAAACAGCCTTTCCATCTCTAGGGACTGAAATAAAATCTCTAGGATCTAAGGCCTTCAAGCTCTGGTTCTTTTGAATCAGAGTCTGCCTCTTTCTCTTATCTCACAAAATATGCCCAGCCTCTGGCACGAAACCCTAAAAGCCTTGGCTACTCACAACTGAGATAGCAACATTTTAGAATTTGCAAGCTATAAGTGGACTGCGTAGTTCATGCCCAGGCTCTGTGCTCCCTTTGTTGAAAGGAGGCTTACGTGGTAGAGGGCCCTGGTTAACAAAAATGACCCAGAATGAAAAATGTATCAGGAGGTATTTCAGAATGTTGTACTGTCACCGGTGTGGTTTGGATTCAGCCTAAATTCTGATCTGTGTGCATTACATGTGTCTGTGCACCTGAGGATTGTGCTTGGTATTGGGGCAGTGCAAGAAAGGTGTGGAGGTCTCCGGGTGCATGAGTCAGGGAGTCTTTCTTCCTAGTAATCTCATGAGAGGCACCTTGTCCAGTTTTTATTTGCTGGTGCATTGCCTCTCTCGGCATATCAAAATGGGCAACGTGACCACGGCCTTTGCCTGTAATGAATTAATGAATGAATTGAGGAGTGAATCATAAATCTGTTTCCTGATTAGTTCAGGGTGTGTATGTGTGTGTGTGTGTGTGTGTGTGTGCGCGCGCGCGCGCGCATGCGTACATGCATGCGTGTGGGAGGGGAGAGAGAGAGAGAGAGAGAGAGAGAGAGAGAGAGAGAGAGAGAGAAGGGGGAGAGAATGTTATACAAGTCTGCACTTACAGGTTAGCTTGGGCAACTGTCTTCTACTTAGAATTTGTTTCGGTCATGTGAGAAAAATTAGATAGTGAGTCCCACAGAGAGATAACCTACATAGTGCCTCAGGACTATCTTAGAGTGATCCTCACAGTCAGTGAGATAACCCATGTGTTGTCTTAACACTATCATAGAGTGAGCCTCACAGTCAGTGAGATAGCCCGCACAGTGCCTCAGTAGCATCTAAGATTGTGTAGAAGGTAGATTATGGTTTGGGGTCTGGAATCCTGGTGTTTCTTTCTAACTTGATATCAGGCCATTGTGACCTCTTTGAAAGCGGGGGGGGGGAGGGCTTATATAAGACTCCCAGATTGCCTTCTGGGAAACAGTGTTAGAGCACATGCTTTCTAAGCCAGCCATGGCTCTTCCACAGTCTTCCTCCTCAGGTAAACCTGCTGGTGGCAGAAACATGGAAGGAATCTGATTATTTTTATATGCCATAGCAAACACAGTTGTACTTCAGTGACACTGACTCACAGACCGAAGTTTTCAGGATCCAGTCCTACCCACCTTGATTAAATACTATTCAACCAAAGAAAAAAGTGAAAAATTCGCTGTTGGAAACTCAGTTCCCTGGTGCTTTGAAATCATTGAATGTTATTCTGTCCAAATTTAAAATAGTGGAACTAAGCCCTGGTATTTAAATTAGTCTCGCTGGCTTCCATCATTATGACAAGGGGAGTTTACACTCAGGCTGGAGTAAATTCTCTTCTAGAAGGAGTTGTCCAAATGCCACAAACATCTAGGCGGTCCTGGATGTCACTGAGTAGATAGATCTAGATTTCAAGAGGCTGGTCAGTCTACGGGTCACCTGAAGGGAGGGAGCTGCCTCTCAGAAGAAGGAAAGGCCTTCTACATCTGCTTTCTCTTCCAGCAGCTGAAGCTCTGAACACCAAACTGTGGATGCAAGATAAGCTGTAACCCTGGGGTTTCTCAGTCCCCCTTCCCTAGGTTGGAAAGATCTGGGAATTTTAAAAATATAACTTACAGTGTTAGAGCATATATCTACTCTAATAGTCATTCTTGGACAACTGCAGAAATACCCAATCCATTCTCAATCTTTCTCTTGTTATCTTTGTGAGCCTTGAAGAGTTGGTGAGGAAGGGATACAATCTCCTAAAGAACTTCAACTCTCGCATGAAGTCTAAAGGTGGGAAGGGTGTCTTAGTTACTGCTCTATTGCTGTAAAGAGACACCATGACCCAAGGCAACTTGTACAAGAAAGCATTTGGTGCCTGCTTAGTCAGAGAGCTAGTGGATAACCATCACGGCAGGGAACATGGTGGCGGGCAAACAGGTATGGCATTGGAGCAGTACCTGAGACCTTACTTCCTGATCTGCAGGCAGATGACAGGAAGAGCAGAGCCGGGCCTGGTGGGCACTTTTGAAACCCCAGGGTTCACCCCCAGTGACACACTTCCTGCAACAAGGCCATCACCCCTAATCTTTCCTAAACAGTCCACCAACTGGGAACCAACCTTTCTTTCTTTCTTTCTTTCTTTCTTTCTTTCTTTCTTTCTTTCTTTCTTTCTTTCTTTCTTTCTTTTTTATTATTAACTGAGTATTTCTTATATACATTTCGAGTGTTATTCCCTTTCCCGGTTTCCGGGCAAACATCCCCCTAATCCTTCCCCCTCCCCTTCTTTAGGGGTGTTCCCCTCCCCATCCTCCCCCCCTTGCCGCCCTCCCCCCAACAATCTAGTTCACTGGGGGTTCAGTCTTAGCAGGACCCAGGGCTTCCCCTTCCACTGGTGCTCTTACTAGGATATTCATTGCTACCTATGAGGTCAGAGTCCAGGGTCAGTCCATGTATAGTCTTTGGATAGTGGCTTAGTCCCTGGAAGCTCTGGTTGCTTGGCATTGTTGTACATATGGGGTCTCGAGCCCCTTCAAGCTCTTCCAGTTCTTTCTCTGATTCCTTCAACGGGGGTGCTATTCTCAGTTCAGTGGTTTGCTGCTGGCATTCGCCTCTGTATTTGCTGTATTCTGGCTGTGTCTCTCGGGAGCGATCTACATCCGGCTCCTGTCGGCCTGCACTTCTTTGCTTCATCTATCTTGTCTAATTGGATGGCTGTATATGTGTGGGCCACATGTGGGGCAGGCTCTGAATGGGTGTTCCTTCTGTGTCTGTTTTAATCTTTGCCTCTCTATTCCCTGCCACGGGTATTCTTATTCCCCTTTTAAAGAAGGAGTGAAGCATTCACATTTTGATCATCCGTCTTGAGTTTCACTTGTTCTAGGCATCTAGGGTAATTCAAGCATTTGGGCTAATAGCCACTTATCAATGAGTGCATACCATGTTTGTTTTTCTGTGATTGGGTTACCTCACTTAGGATGATATTTTCCAGTTCCAACCATTTGCCTACGAATTTCATAAAGTCATTGTTTTTGATAGCTGAGTAATATTCCATTGTGTAGATGTACCACATTTTCTGTATCCACTCCTCTGTTGAAGGGCATCTGGGTTCTTTCCAGCTTCTGGCTATTATAAATAAGGCTGCGATGAACATAGTGGAGCACGTGTCTTTTTTATATGTTGGGGCATCTTTTGGGTATATGCCCAAGAGAGGTATAGCTGGATCCTCAGGCAGTTCAATGTTCAATTTTCTGAGGAACCTCCAGACTGATTTCCAGAATGGTTGTACCAGTCTGCAATCCCACCAACAATGGCGGAGTGTTCCTCTTTCTCCACATCCTCGCCAGCATCTGCTGTCACCTGAGTTTTTGATCTTAGCCATTCTCACTGGTGTGAGGTGAAATCTCAGGGTTGTTTTGATTTGCATTTCCCTTATGACTAAAGATGTTGAACATTTCTTTAGGTGTTTCTCGGCCATTCGGCATTCCTCAGCTGTGAATTCTTTGTTTAGCTCTGAACCCCATTTTTTAATAGGGTTATTTGTCTCCCTGCAGGAACCAAACTTTCAAATATGTGAGCCCCATTCAAACCACCACTGGCCAAATAGCAATAGAAAGAAAAAGAAAACAAAAGAAAACAAAATAGAGGCCATAAAATTGAATGGCAGAAGGAAAAGCATGTCAGATATTCAGTCAGAAGACTGGAAATTGTTTTTTCTCTGGGACTCTCCACCCTGGCTCTGGAGCCAGCTAATGCCTATGGCCTTACCATGTGTGCCTTGTCTGGGTTGGGTTTAGCTTCCTTCCATCCCTTCCTTAGAGGCAATCTTGGTCTTACCAGTGGTCCACAGCCCTCCTCCAGTGAATGTATCATCTCCCTGGCCCCTGTCGTTACAACTTCAGCTCCTTCACAGGGGGCAGTGGGAACCTCTGAGGTTCGGAGGGAGCTACCAAGAGCTGGACCAGGAAACCAGGCCCACCCCAGACATGCGAAGTCTTATCTTAAGGTAGCCTGAGGGTGCCCTATATTCATGAACTCACATGGTCTATATGGCCTGGGAATTTGTAGAAAATCTTCAGACTATCTCAAAAATGAAGAAGAAATATTTACCTACAAAAATAAATAAAATCAACTAATTGTGTTTGCATAGCCTACTTGGGTCATTTCACTTTTAAGTTTAGACATAAAAACCTTAAAATAGTAGCAAAGTCAGAGTCAAAACATGGTACTTACTGTGGCCTTTTCAGATGGCCAGTGATTTAAAAC
The DNA here is from genome assembly GCF_021556685.1 of Rattus norvegicus. NCBI lineage: Eukaryota > Metazoa > Chordata > Mammalia > Rodentia > Muridae > Rattus > Rattus norvegicus. Next base: position 148,748,562 of record NC_141534.1, read on the forward strand.
GTCTCATAAAGTTTATTTTACTAATACTTAGAGGAAAAATACCAAGTATAATCCAGTCAAAATGGAGGTTATACAGCGGCACTAGAGCTTATCTGTGTGATTATGAGAATGCCCAGGAAATTCTGCAACGGAACAGTGGCCAGGAACTTGCCTTACTAGTTACCGACATTTATTTAAAGCTGTAATATAAAAAGAGATATGGTACTATTGCCAAACAGATCAACTGATCTGAATTGAAAATCTCAAAATAGACCACAGGGCTCACAGTCATTAAATGGTAAAGCCAGGTGTGATGCTACCTGTAATTCTAACACTTGGGAAGGGGAGGCAGGAGGATCCCTTTGAGTTCAAGGCCAGCCTGGGCTATATAGGAAGAGACCCTCAGCAATAAGGTATCAATGCAATATTTGAAATCAGTGAGGAAAAGGGATCACTTTAAAACTGCTTCAGCATCATTAAAACATAATCAATTCTTTTTGTCAAAATCTATATGGATTAAAAATAAAAGTGGTAACATGAAAAAGACTTAGAAATAAAATTCTGTACAGTAACCATTCATAGCCATGGAGGTTGAGGTATGGGTGAAAGGCCTCATTTATTTACCTTCCTTGACTGTCCCAGAATTTGAAATTACAAAGCCAAATAGAAAACCTACTACTTGCCCACTTGCCAGCACCAGCAATAAATAAATGAATAAAATAAAATAAAATAAAATAAAATAAAACATACAACCAAATGGAATTGTTTGTACCCAGCTTGGCAGATAGAGGCCCGGTGTTGGGAGTGTGTAAGGGCTTGTGATTTTGAACTACAAAGGCACCCTATTGAACTGATAACAAACGCTAAGCAACTTGACACGTTTCATGTTCCATGATGACCAAATCCTGTTCTAGGCTGTTAGAGGGCAAATGCACATATTTGTGTGCACGTATGTCAAGAGAGGCTCACACTACTTCAGACTTTCTGTGAGAGCAGAGAAAGTGTAAAGGAGAAAGGAAGAGGAAAGAGGGTATGAGGGAAAAATCAGGGAGGGAGCAGGGAAGAGAAGAGATGGGAAAAGATGGGGAAGAGACAGGGCAAGGAGACAGGAGGAGGGAGGGAGGGAGTGAGGAAGAGAGAGGGAGAGGAAGGGAGAGGAAGGGAGAGAGGGAGGGAGGAAGGAAGAGAGGGAGGGAGAGAGGGATGGGGAGGGAGGGAGGGAGGAAGAGAGAGAGGGAGAGGAAGGGAGAGGAAGGGAGAGAGGGAGGAGGGAGGAAGAGAGGGAGGAAGGAAGAGAGGATGGGGAGGGAGGGAGGAAGGAAGAGAGGGAGGGAGGGAGAGAAGGAGGGAGAGAGGGAGGAAGAGAGGGATGGGGAGGGAGGGAAAGGAAGGGAGAGGGAGGGAGAAAGGGAGAGAGGGAGGGAGGGAGGAAGAGAGGGAGGGAAAGGAAGGGAGAGGGAGGGAGGAAGGGAGAGAGGGAGGGAGGAAGAGAGGGAGGGAGGGAGAGAGGGATGGGGAGGGAGGGAGGGAGGAAGGAAGAGAGGGAGGGAGGGAGGGAGGGAGAGAGGGATGGGGAGGGAGGGAGGAAGGAAGAGAGGGAGGGAGGGAGGGAGGAGGGAGAGAGGGATGGGGAGGGAGGGAGGAAGAAGGGAGGGAGGAAGGGAGAGAGGGAGGGAGGGAGGGAGGAAGGGAGAAAGAAAAATAAGGGAGGGAGGGAGAAAGGAAAAGAAGTGAGGGAGGGAGGAAGTTGGGAGGGAGGGAGGGAGAAAGGAAAAGAAGGGAGGGAGAGAGGATATAGATCCAATAGGTTCAGGAGTGCTCAGAATGACCGCCATAAGAGATGGCAACAGTAAAGAGAATGGGCACAGGTGGCAGCTGGCCAGTGGCTGGTAGATGTGTATGGGGTTAGGCTCACAGTACTAAATGCACAAATATTATTTAATGAAAACATATATGGAAATTCACAGATACATATTCATATAGACACCTGGCCTTCTCAGGCCTCACACTGGTTATCTCTGAGTCAATGAGTTAGAGTTGACTTGTCCCAGATCTGTATACTCATTTTCTCTTTTACAGTGACCATACTTCAGTTTTTAGGGGATCTCTAGGCTTGACCCCATTAGTCAGCTCTGTGAACATCTGTATTCTGTTGTGGCTTCTCTCTTCTTGTTCTCATGTTACCACCACAGCACTCCTTGACATGGGTAACACATCACCTCAACTTTGTCCTTTAATGTTCTCAAGTTCATCCAGTCACCCCAAAGAAAATCTGAGCATCCATTTTGGAGTCTGGATGGGGGCCTTGTGATTTGCCTTCCCCTTGGGCTCAGGGCCAAGCTGAGAGCTCCTGTGCCCAGGAGATGGACTGGGCATGTATCCTTCTCCTCAGAGGATTTAAAAGTCAGGCACTGTGTGCAGAGGGGTCTGAGGCGGGGTTGGCTAAGGCAGCTGGAGAACGGAGGAGGCTGGAGGCAACCAGGGGACCACACACAGTAGCGGTGGAAGGCAGCCTTGGGGTAGGCGGGAGCAAGCACAGGCTCATCCCCATTGTTCTCTGGGTGATCTGTCTGTTAACCTGCACTTTTTGTCTCCGTATCACATGGACAGGTACTGACATTCCCTCGGACCAGCCCTGCTGTCGTGGTCTCTATGACTTTGAGCCAGAAAACGAAGGAGAATTGGGATTTAAAGAAGGGGACATCATTACATTAACCAATCAGATAGATGAAAACTGGTATGAAGGAATGCTCCGTGGGGAATCCGGCTTCTTCCCTATTAATTACGTGGAAGTCATTGTGCCTTTACCTCGGTAAATGTGTCTTTTGGACCTGACTTCAGAACTGAAATGAATTGGCACCAGTGTTCTCTCAGTGTGGTGTTCTGTGACATCCTCGCTCTCTGGCCCACTTAATCACTTTTGTATGTGTGTTTTCTTTATAATGTATTTTGTATCAATTTAATTTGTATAACTGATTTCTTTGTCCTAACTCATAAAAATAGTTTTCTTCTTGTTCTAAAAAGTCATTGCTTAAATGTATTTGCTTCCTGTTGCTAAGAAAAGTAAATTGCGCCCATTCGAATGTCCTGGGTAGTCCTTAGCTGCAGTGGGAACGCGCCCTTTGCGGCTATGAAAGCTAAAGATTTTGTTTCTTGACATTATTGACGGCATTTGGTCTTTTCCTGTTTTAAGCTTACCTGTGAACAGCCCAATAAACATGGCACACTGTGTTCATAAAAGACTGGTTATTTTTAATGTCAAGTTGCTTTTTTAAGCTTGGACTTCAGGGCAAATCCTTGGCTGGCCTGGGGTCCCAGGTGGGGTCCTTAGCTGACGGCTGCAGATCAATGTCAGCAGGTGGGGTATGGCCCTTTTTTAGCTACTGATTTAAACATGGGACATCGCCTTCTCTGCCCAAGATCAGAAGCTCCCTGCCTACCGGCAAGTTCATTAAACAGCCCAGCCCCAGCCTTGTTGTCGTATGTAGGCAGGTAGGATTTCAGTCAGTCCCACTGAGGATGCTGAAGGCTGTGTCCGATAACCTAGGTTTATAGAACTAGCCCTGGCCTTACCTCCAGGATGACCTTGTCGCATGTCGTGGCTCAGGGGAGTCCAGTAGCAGCTCTGCCCCACAAAGAAGAGGCCGTTGTTGCTCGCTTCGGCACAGAAGCGGGGTCAGGAAGGGCTTGTCCAGGATCGACAACCAAGTAGTGGCAGGAACAAGAGTTTGAACTCTGATAGTGTGACAGACGCTGGCTTACAGTGTTCACCAGTCACTGGGACCTGCCCTGTTGTAACAAAAGCTCAGAGGCTAGATAGGTCATCTGAAAAGGTGTTAAGTCTGGTTTCCTAGACTTCAGAGTGTGTGTGTGTGTGTGTGTGTGTGTGTGTGTGTGTGTGTGTGTGTGTGTGAAATCGTAATTCTTAATGTTTACTGGATGTTATGTGCCAGGTGCTGCTCTAAGCACCGTCCATGAAAACCTCACAGACCATCCTGGGGGTGAGCCGATGCCCATTTGTGGTTTGCTGTTAGTATGCAGGTGAGGCAAGCACAAGATAAGGCAAGAGCCCGTGATAGGGCAGTGAAAAAGGAAGGCCGGCTAAGAATTTAGAGACAGAGTACGGAGAGAGAAGGAAGGAAGATGGAGGAAGAGAAGGACGACCCAGATCTGTGTGGTTTTAAATAGCCACAGGTAGCTATGAATAGCATATATGGGATGGATTATTACAGGACAATTTGTCCAATCTAAGTGGGCAGCTTATATCAATATCAATTGACCCTGAATTCTTTGTTTGGGCGTTTTGTGGGTTGAGAATTTACTGGTATAAATCTGACTGATAAGTTACAAGCCTCTGGAGTTTTGATTTTACGGAGCTACAGAGATTTGTGACAGGTAACTGTGAGATGGGCAGTTGCTACATGGGGCTAGCCATGGAGGCTGCATGGTGGACGGGGCCAGAGAGTCGCCGGCGCTCGCATGGGCTGGTGCATCCTTTTTTGTTATTTCACGCAACACCTGTTCTTCAGACACTAGGATGCTGCCACAGAAATGCCAAGTCACTTTCCCAGTCACAGCGAAATGTCAGAACTAGAATGTTACTGTATAGTCTTCTCCCGTGCCCACAGTTGTCACCCTCCTAGAATAGCTCTTTTCCCCATGTAAATTCACAAACAAGCCTGTATTTACACCCGCCTTTTGTCTTTCATTTGCCGTATTAGACACTTATCAACGAGAAACCCAGGACTCCTGATGCTTATAATTTGCTCTGATAACTTGTCTAGGGGAAATATGCAGTAGTTGAAGTTAATTGACAGCTACAGATTAACTTGTAACAATAACAGAAACATCCAGCAATTTGCATCAGCTCACTTTAGAGCAATTAGAAACAGGATGTGGTTCGCTGCCGGGCAGCTGCTGAGGAGAGGGTATAGCGACCATGTCCTGCTCAGATTGTGCCACTTGGTGTCTTCCATGGGCTTGTGGCCTCAGCTGTTTTGCAGTGCAGGGTCCCATTTCCACATGATGTCTGTGGAGAAGGCTGGCAGATAACATTTGACTCCTGGCACAGGCTTGACACCAACTACTTCTAACCGGCTGTTGGAGGAAACATTTCTCTGTGAGTTCCTGCTCCAAGGCACTCAAAGTTTTTGGAAATTCGCTGCCTTCCTGGTTTGTTTCCTACTATAGCAAACACCATGAGGAAAAGCAACTTGGGGAGGGAAGGGTTTATTTTCTCTTACAGTCATGGTAGTCCATCATGGAGGGAAGTCAAGGCAGGAACTCCAGGCAGGAACCTGTGGCAGGAACTGAAGCAGAGGTCTGGAGGAGTGCTGCTTACTGGCCGCTCAGCCTATTGCATTGTGTAACCAAAGACCATCAACCCCATGGGATTGGCTAGAGTGGGCCCTAAATTGGCCCTCAAATATCAGCCACTAATCAGCAAACTCTCACGAAGCTTGCCTGTGGGTTACCTGATGGGCGTTTTCTCAGCTGAGGTTCCCTCTTTCCAATGGCCCTAGCTTGTGTCGAGTTGATAGAACAACCATGGAGCACACCTCCCAGCCTGCATTCAGTTCTCTTTTTCACATTAAGAAAGTCACGCAAAGTTTCTTTACTTGGACAAAGTATCCATGACCTTTCAGATGCCAGAACAATTTTTGTTTCAAATAGCTTTATTTTTCTAATTTTAAAGGTAATACAGATATATAACAGAAAAATTCAGGATGTCTGTAAAGTTGTAAAGGAAAGTGGAAATCACCTTGCAGTCCACAACCCCAAAAGAATTACTGTTGTGACATTTTCCCCTTCCCATCTTGCCTGTGCACACTTTTGTATTCATAGGTGAACATAAATGGGGGGTATATTGTGGTTTCAGCTTTACATGCTAATTACAGACCTAAGCCCTCGAACTACCTATTTAGTATTTGTTGTGTGGGTGCATAAGTTATAACCAGGTTTCTGCTCCTCCACATTTCTAGTTTGCTGGCCAATTAGTGTGATACATATTTTAAAGTTATTTTACCTAGAAATCGGCAGAAAGACAAGCAAATTGAACTTGGGTTTCTGTAACCTTGATGCATTAGTTAATCTCATTAAAGCACCTCACTTCCCAAAGGTTGCGTGCCCCTGCTGTTGGTTGCATTTTCTACTGTTTGCTATGAGCACTGTATCAGTTCACATTATTGCCAAGAGTTATGGCTTCCTCCTCAGCTCTCACCACTTGTTAGCCTTGTCCCTGATGACGTGAGGTGACACTCACCTCTCCTTACTGCAGGGGACCCAGACTAGATGTCTGAGACCAAGCACTCAGTAATACACACACACACACACACACACACACACACACACACACACACACGGGAGAAGGACAGAGAGACAGAGAGACAGAGAGACAGAGACAGAGACAGACAGAGAGACAGAGACAGAGATACATGCACAGAAAAAGACACACATACACATACACACAGAGACAGACAGAGATACACATATGGAGAGAGAGTTGGGGACAGATACTCAGACACATGAGAGAGATGGAGATAGAACAGGGAGACAGACACACACATGCAGAAAGACACAGATACACATACACACATAGAAACAGAGACAGATGCACACACAGACACAGATACACAGACTCTGCCCCTGCATGTGTACACACGTGTGGATACCTTTCCATTGTAACCATCTTCCATGCTGTAACCCTCGCTTCTGGAGTCTGTGGTGGTAAAACCAACACAGGGTCCGTCTTTGTCTTCACAGCTTCCAAGATTTTTTTTCTAAGGATTTTTATCAAACTTAGCATATGATTATTTTATCTATGAGACCTTCATAATTTTTGCTTAAATGAAACACCTTACAGCTTTCCCTTGGCGTATCCAAGCTGCCCTCATAACCTCCCCTGTGCTGACGAGGAGGCCATACTCAGTGGAGTAAGTATTGCTTATACCGCAGCCGTGGACGTGGCAGCAGGCACTCCGCTAAGGGACTGCTGGGCAGGTGCACAGTGAGGGGACACCGGACAGCAAGACAGTCCATGTCCTGGGCACGCTGGAGCAAGGCCGCGCAGGAAGACCAGTCCATCCCTCAGAGCAGTCTGTAAGTTACAGCAAGGGATCGATCATTGATGGGAATTTCCATGTGGTATTTTCAGATTGCAGTTGCCCATTAGAAACCATGGAGAGCAAAGGATTAGCAAGAGCACTGCATCTTCCCGGGCTTCGAGCTGCAGTTTCCTGAGTAGTGAGATTGGCCTCCTTTCTTTTTATCTGCTGGCCATTCTCTGGGCTCCTTGCTCAAAATTAGGTTATTTCATTTTACTTTATTTTTTTGCCATTCATTTGCAAGAATTCCTTATATACTTTAGGTATTAACTCCTCGCCAGATCTGTTTTGCAAATATATCACTGCAATCTAAATACTGAGTTTCCCTTTGCTGTGCAGAAGACTTTCACTTGATGTTCTTCTGTATGGTTCTAACGGTCTATGGTAGTCATGCTTTCAGTTTTGAAGAAATGCAAGTTCATTAAATATCTAGCAAGTATCAGAGAGAGAGAGAGAGAGAGAGAGAGAGAGAGAGAGAGAGAGAGAGAGCAGACAGCAAAATATCATCAAACCAGGAGCTTGTGACCCCCACAGAGTTGACTGGTGTGGCCTGACAGAGAGCAAAGAATGGCAACACCATTAAATGAGAGGCTCACAAACATCCAGCAGATGTTGGCAGGAGAAGCTGGTTGAGCTTTCCCTCCACGGTGTTTCTGGGTTCTCATTCCAGCTGTCGGCACCTCCACACCTTGAGATAAGCAACAGCAACGACTGTTGGAAATGGCTGACTGACTGTTCTCACAGACAGTGTTCAGCACCCGTAGCTGCTTGCTGTTTTTTCCTCTCCTTTAGAGAAGGGGATTAGTAGAAGCATCGGAGGCTCTCTCCACTCCAGGGTCTGTTTTCAATAAACTTAAGCAGCACGTGACAATTTACCAATACGATTTAGAGGTAATCCTGCTACCTTGGCTTTTGTAACCTGTGTTTTTGGTGCTCGATCAAGAATGTATTATGTCTTCTTTTAAGAGTTTCAATATTTCTAGTCTTACAATTTGATGTTTGTCTATGTAAAGTAAGATGCTACCACTGGTGAGGCCTTGAATATGTGTGGGCAGATGGGATCTAGCCAGAGATGTGTGTGCAGACAGCTGCAAAGTGAGAGCGGAAGCATGCTGTAGCCGTCCTTGTGTAGGGATCAGCCTTGGTGCAGGAGGAGGTGGGGGTGGTGGGCCTGCTGCGGTTACATGTCAGGACCTGTGCTTCCTGGGTCAAACACTGCAGAGGAAGTGACTAGATGGGGAGTGGCCGTATGGGAATGATAGTTTAAGAACCTAGAGAATTCCAAGGCTACTAGAATGTGACTGTAGGCTGGGAAGACTGGCAGGGTTGGCTCAGACAGTGCTAGTGGGGAGGAACAGAGAAGACTGACAGACAAAATACACAGAGATGTTCAAGGCTTTGGACTGTGTTGCAAGATTGGGACAACCGTGGCTGCAATGGTCTGTGTGGCTGACTGTGCCAAGACCAGCCCCAGCCACTTCCTGGAGAAGAGCAAGGGGACTGTGAAGGCTGATTGGCCGGATCTTTTGATTGGAGCAACAGCAACACATGACACATCACATTCATTTGCATATGTTGTCGAGCACGTATCCGGTGAGGAGATACTGGACAGCGAGATAATCCGTGTCCTGGGCGTGACCGGGCAGAAGACATCCTTACATCTCAGTTATGAAATCCTTCAAGCATGGCATGCAGTCCATTTAATGTGCTCCAGTTCTGAGAGCGGACAGTGGCTGGTAATCGGTTCCTAGAGTGCCTGCATCTGGCTTTAGCACCAAGGCGATACACGAGTTAAAGCACATTGCAAGTATTTCCTAGCCTTCGGTTTTTGGGGAAGATATAGATAAATAAAATAAATATTAATATTAACTCTTTTTGTCTTGTGAAGTGATTTGGCCCTAGGTTTTCCTTTTTTGGGATTTTCTTTAACTTTAACTTTTTATTAATTCTTTGTGAATTTCACATCATCAGCACAATCCCACTCATCTCTCTGTCCCTCCATATCTGACCTCTGCCCTTGCAACCTTCCTGCAGAAGAAAACACAGTTTCATTGTGGATTCTGTAGTGCATGACGGTGTCTCACACAGTGTACACGTTCGTCTACACATCTTTACTCACAAATGTTCGTTGCAATGAGTCCTAGTTCTGATTTGAGGCCTCCGGCTTCTGTTGAACTATCAACAGAAGGGTAGTTCTGGATCCTCATGGGCTTTCCTGGGATAGCCTGTTGTTGTAAGGTGTCATGAAGATCCTCCAGCTTTGAATCTCTAGGACCGGCTCCTTCACATGCTCCACCAGTTCATAAACAGGGTGCATGTTGGGGTGGGGCAGCTCAAAGCCCTGGATCTGGGCCTGCGTGGTAGCTGAACTGGTCAGCCTGCCCGTTCTCTTGCAGCCGCACCAGCAGGGCAAACTCTTTTGCTCTGGCTAGCGCATCTAACACTGCATCTGGCGAGGGGCAGGCCAGCCCTTCTGCTCTGCTGGCTCAGCCATGCCTTTGCCACCAGGTCCAGCTCTACTGTGCTTCCTGGGTGAGGTGCAGGACCCACTCTCCCAAGTCTGCAGCTGGTGGGGGATGGGTAATTCCTCTCCTGCTATGGAATCTTCCAGACCAGCTCTCCCACAATGCCTAGGTGAAGGGTGGGGCCAGGTCTGCACAGCACCCAGACAGCAACGTGGCCTCAGGCAGCAGAAATGCTAGCCTAGCTTTTGGTTGTAACAGGCTCAAACTGCTGCAAGGCCATGCACCTCGATGGCAGCATGGGCCCGGACCTCACCATGGCCTCAGGTCTCCAGTTCTGTATCTCTTCATTGTGCAACACTTTCTGTTCCTCTTTCTCTTCTGTCTCTCCACCACTTACTGGCTCAGGGTGGCTGGGGTTGTCTCAGGAGTGCCATGCCCCGCCCATGTCCTATGGCACTGGGCAGGGGCCTTCCTTTTTTTTTTTCATTTTTTTATTAGATATATTTCTTAATTTCAAATGTTATTCTCCTTCCCAGTTTCCTATCCATAAGCCCCCATCCCCTCCTCTCACCCTCCCCCATATGGGTGTTCCCCCATACATCTCCCTTACTACCCCCCTCCCCATATTCCCCTGCACTGGGGTCCAATGTTGGCAGGACCAAGGGCTTTGGCAGAGGCCATCTTAGGCATGGTCTGCCCACCCGGGCCTGCATTTGCTTTGGGACTGAGTTTGATTATTGGTTATTGACGTTTAGATTTTTCTCTTGAAGGTTCAGTCTTGGTAGGCATACTTAGGAGTATTTCTAGAACTTTAATTCATTTTCTGTACAGTTAATTGGTTAAGTATTCATGGTAGTCTCTTGACCTTTTGCATTTCCCTGGTGCCAATTGCATTATGTCCCTTTTTGTTTGTCATTCGATTTCTGCCCTTTTCTTTAAATCTAGTTATTTTTTCATATTAAACCAAAACATAAAACACAAGTTCTTGTTTTTTTCCCATAGTTTCATTAAAAACATTATTGCAGTCCATTAAAGTTGATGTAATTTTGAGTATATTCATTAAAAGTCTGCGCACTTTTACACTTCTCCCTCATTGATTTCCATGTTCTTAATGTATATGTAGCCTCCAACAAGTTCTTCTCTCAATAACTATTTTAATTCTTTTTCTAGAATTCGAGATAGTTTACACAGTGTTTTGAATTTGACTAAGCAGTTGCTGCTACCCATGTGTCTTAACCACTCATATGTGTTAATGTTTTATGTCCATGCTGTTAGTATTTCTTACAGGGCACATCTATTAACAGCAAGCTCCCTCAGCTTTGGCTTTGGAAAGTATGTCTTCTCCATTTCTGAAGGACTGTTTTTGCCATCTGGGTAGTTGTGTCCTGAATGACTGACCTATTCTCTCCTGGCTTACCTAGTTTCTGCCAGTGATCTTATAGAGATTCCTTGGCACACGAGGGGCTTTGTAAACACTTGTAAAACTGACTTTGGAATGGTGAACTTTGTCATACCCTTATGAATTCTCTCACGTGGGACTTGTTCTGACATTATCTCCCTAAGCTTGAGTCAGCCTTTTGCACATGCACATTGGTTTATGTTCTGGTGCTCCCTGTATCCCGTTGCCCCCTCATTCTTGGACTTCTGATTGGATAATTGTAAATGCTTCTGCTTTTGCTCAGCCTCACTTTGGCTAGGTCTGCTACTGAAGGCATCCACTGAAATGCTTACTTCAGAGTTTTAGACTTCACTTGCAAGCCTTTCTTCCACTTTCCACTTTATTGGACACGCCACTTCGTTACGTGCTGTTTCCACCTGTGTACTTTTGTAACGTGCTGGCTAAAGTGATTGTTTTAAATTATTCATAAGGAAAATATTAGACTTCCATTTCCCCCATTCTATCCACTGGTGTCATGTTTTCTTTGATTCTCTGAGTTCTTTGCAGCTCCCAGGGCTGCCTTCACCTTTGAAGAAAAGATCAACAGGTCTTCACTGACTGCCTTCAGCAGAGAAGGCCTTTCCCAGTAAGACCAGTTAGACATTGTGAAATCTCTCAGGCCTTTGCCGCAGAGGCCTCACGTGTTCTCTTTACACGATAAAGACTAGCATTGCATTTTCCCTCTGGCACGTCAGTTCAGACATGGAGTTGATGGACTCCTACCTGTTTCCCCTAGACGGTAGCCTGAGATGGTACACCTTCTAAATCATCAGAGTTGAGGCAAGCACGTAGGATCTGTTGAGATCTTTGTGCTGAGCAGGGAGTGTGTTACAGGCCACAACTGGAATGTACATGGAGCTGTGCACAGGTAGACATACATACCGTGTGGGCAGCATGTATTGGATGATTGGCGGTTCTTAGACACAGAGTCCTACAGGCCCCTGGCAGGGATTCTATGCTTGTTGCTCTGTATCCCTTCCCTTTCTTCACGACCCTGACTGCCATGATGTTTGTGTTAGTTCTATACTGCTGGGACGAATACTCAAGAAAAACAATTCAAAAGAAGGAAATGTTTATTTTGGGTTATCAGTTTAGAGGTCTCTTTCTGTTGTGCTTTCCCCTTCTGTTTATGGGCCTGTGGTTGGGCAGAGTATGTCACAAGAGAAAGATAATATGCTGCCTTCATGTGATTTGGAAAACAGGGAGAGACAGTGTAACTGGAGACATGATTAGACCTTCTAAGGCATGCCTCCCTCAGACTACTTCCTCTAGCTTAGCCCCTCCTCTAGACCATGGAAGGCATGCCTCCATCAGACTACTTTCTCTAGCTTAGCCCCACCTTTTAAAGTTCCCACCTTCCCCATAAATGGCACCATCACCAGGAGACCAAGTCTTCAGCACTTGTGTGTGTGTGTGTGTGTGTGTGTGTGTGTGTGTGTGTGTGTGTGTGTGTGTAGGGGGTCATTTCATTACAAGCCATATACTTTATCCACTGTCCTCCTAAAATTCACAATAAACTCATAATACAATGTGTATTTAGTCTACCTCTAGTATTTAGCAGTCCCAAGAAAGAATATAATTAAAGTATATTATATGAAAAATTAAACCCCAAGTCCAGATTTGCACAGCAAACTCTTCATTATTCAGCTTAGTGAAAATTCACAACTTACATACTTGCAGTGAGCAATGGCAAGCTGTCTTGTTTCAAAAGGAAGCTAGTGCTTGCCTAGTGTGTTTAAAGCCCTAGCTTCAATTCTCAGCACCAGAGTTAGATACTTACAGAGTGTGGGAGAGGACTAGACATTGTCTTCAGCAAGGGACCCACGGATGGGACAGGGGGCTCCAAATCTGTTGTCACACAGATGGCCCTGGTTAAACTGAATCATAAAACAAAATAAAGAGACATGAATTGGAGAAAGAGACTTGTAGGGAGGAGGTGGGTAAGGGTGAAGGGGAATCGGGGCTGGTAGTTGCTAAAGTCTCATATAACCATTTTAAAGAACAAGCTTAATAGTTACTTTTTTAAAAAGGAAGAATGGGGCAGAAAAAGGAGGGATAGAACTATAGCAAGCCCAAAATTCAGCAGAGAAAACATTAACTTCTGTAGCTCCGTGCCCAGTAGCAGCCAGGGCACATGAAGCTGATGTGAGACACAGAGGGTTTGAGTAGCCTCACTTGTGCAGCCTCGATGGCTACAGCCCACATGCCATTTTCTTGGGGTGACTGTTGATTTCCCGTGACTTTCCTCAGCATACACCTGATGTTTCTGGCATCTCCAGCATCCTGGGGTCTTACTGCATCCTTGGCTTCCCTTTCACGGTTTCACATACTGCTCTTTTAGGGGCTGGTCAGAAGTAGGCCAATCCTGCTTTGCATTACTTGGCTACAGGCTTACCATTAACATCTGGGTCAAAGTTTCCATAAAACCATAATCCTTTCATTTTGCATGCCCAGAAAACCAAAATACTGAGGTCTGTCACAAGCTAGAGTGCTAGCAAGCTCTCTTGGACCATGGATGAGGTGGCCTCTGAATCCCTAGATGACAGCATATGGTGAAATTAAACAAGTTTGTGTGTGGCCTTGTGACAGCAGGATGCCCCTGCAGTGTGTTCATCTCCAGGAAAAAAATCTTTGAAATGAGTTTACTTTTACACCCTTGATCCTGCAATGTTTGGGGCCTTCATGAATGCTCAGATTAAAGACATCCTTTCTACTGCCCCCATGTGGAATATGTGTGTGGATGAGGCAGCTGGAATCTGCTATTCTTTTCTCTTACTGACATCACTCCTTTGAAGACACTCTTTATTCCCCCAAGGCCTTACCAGAGCCACTGTTCACTGGACCTCTTGACCCTTCAAGCTTCATGAACTGCTCCCAGTTGCCTGTTTGCTTTTATCTTTCCAGTCCCCTAAGTCCTTTCTTCTCCGTGTCGCTCTATACACTGTTGAGTTAGGCATTTCCAATCTTTAGTAAGGAATACTTATTCAGTCTATGCTCAAGAGAATCACAGCAGAATGAGCACACACTATTAATTTGATATAGAATTGCATGAGCCCTGTAGGGCATCTGTAGCTGATAGATGCTAGCAGAGCCCTTGAGGAGTCTTGGATTCCTGTAGTTATGTCATGTGTATACATGGCGGAGGCAATAGTGTGTGTGTTGTGTGTGGCTCATTGTCCTGATGGGCCTCCTTCCTGGATCCTCCCAGATGGTAGCATCTCTCAGCTTTTCTGCACTTAGGCAAAGCCAGATGCATGTTCTTGCCATCAATAAGGGGGTAAGAATGCCATGTAACTTCCTGGAGCACACTTCTCCCTCCTCACTCCCACAGTTAACACAGATGCTGCCTGTTGACAGCCAGATCCTCGAGATCAAAGGATGCGCCCCATTAAAGTTAGCATACCCTTGAGAATCATTTAGAATTTGCCAAGTTTGACATGAACAAGAAATAACTTTAGCTGCTAGACATGAGTTTTTCAGTGCTGCTATGTAAAGCAGGTCTATGCTGACTCCTACGTTTGGACCAAGCAAAAATGAAATTTGCTAGAAATTGAAATTGGTTAGAAAATAAAATTGGTAAGTGCATATAGCTAGTTGGGGAGTTAAGGCATATGGAAAACCATCAACGTAATCCATTTTATAAACAAACTGAAAGAACAAAACCACATGATCATTTCATTAGATGCTGAGAAAGCATTTGACAAAATTCAACACCACTTCATGATAAAAGTCCTGGAAAGAATAGGAATTCAAAGCCCATACCTAAACATAGTAAAAGCCATATACAGCAAACCAGTCACTAACGTTAAATTAAATGGAGAGAAACTTGAAGCAATCCCACTAAAATCAGGGACTAGACAAGGCTGCCCACTCTCTCCCTACTTATTCAATATAGTTCTTGAAGTTCTAGCCAGAGCAATCAGACAACGAAAGGAGATCAAGGGGATACAGATTGGAAAAGAAGTCAAAATATCACTATTTGCAGATGATATCATAGTATATTTAAGTGATCCCAAAAGTTCCACCAGGGAACTACTAAACCTGATAAACCTTCAGCAAAGTGGCTGGGTATAAAATTAACTCAAATAAATCAGTAGCCTTCCTCTACACAAAAGAGAAACAAGCCGAGAAAGAAATTAGGGAAATGACACTCTTCATAATAGTCCCAAATATTATAAAATACCTCGGTGTGACTTTAACCAAGCAAGTGAAAGATCTGTATGATAAGAACTTCAAGCCTCTGAAGAAAGAAATTGAAGAAGACCTCAGAAGATGGAAAGATCTCCCATGCTCATGGATTGGCAGGACTACTATAGTAAAAATGGCCATTTTACCAAAAGCGATCTACAGATTCAATGCAATCCCCATCAAAATACCAATCCAATTCTTCAGAGAGTTAGACAGAACAATTTGCAAATTCATCTGGAATAACAAAAAACCCAGGATAGCTAAAACTATCCTCAACAATAAAAGGACTTCTGGGGGAATCACTATCCCTGAACTCAAGCAGTATTACAGGGCAATAGTGATAAAAACTGCATGGTATTGGTACAGAGACAGACAGACAGACCAGTGGAATAGAATTGAAGACCCAGAAATGAACCCACACACCTATGGTCACTTGATTTTTGACAAAGGAGCCAAAACCATCCAATGGAAAAAAGATGGCATTTTCAGCAAATGGTGCTGGTTCAACTGGAGGTCAACATGTAGAAGAATGCAGATCGATCCATTCTTATCACCCTGTACAAAGCTTAAGTCCAAGTGGATCAAGGACTTCCACATCAAACCAGATACACTCAAACTAATAGAAGAAAAAGTGGGGAAGAGTCTCGAACACATGGGCACTGGAGAAAATTTCCTGAACAAAATACCAATGGCTTATGCTCTAAGATCAGGAATCGAAAAATGGGATCTCATAAAATTGCAAAGCTTCTGTAAGACAAAGGACACTGTTGTTAGGACAAAACAGCAACCAACAGATTGGGAAAAGATCTTTACCAATCCTACAACAGATAGAGGGCTTGTATCCAAAATAAATAAAGAACTCAAGAAGTTAGACTGCAGGGAGAAAAGTAACCCTATTAAAAAATGGGGTTCAGAGCTAAACAAATAATTCACAGCTGAGGAATGCCGAATGGCTGAGAAACACCTAAAGAAATGTTCAACATCTTTAGTCATAAGGGAAATGCAAATCAAAACAACCTTGAGATTTCACCTCACACTAGTGAGAATGGCTAAGATCAAAAACTCAGGTGAAAGCAGATGCTGGTGAGGATGTGGAGAAAGAGGAAGACTCCTCCGTTGTTGGTGGGATTGCAGACTGGTACAACCATTCTGGAAATCAGTCTGGAGGTTCCTCAGAAAATTGGACATTGAACTACGTGAGGACCCAGCCATACCTCTCTTGGGCATATACCCAAAAGATGCCCCAACATATAACAAAGACACATGCTCCACTATGTTCATAGCAGCCTTATTTATAGCAGCCAGGAACTGGAAAGAACCCAGATGCCCTTAAACAGAGGAATGGATAAAAAAATGTGGTACATCTACACAATGGAATATTACTCAGCTATCAAAAACAATGACTTTATGAAATTCATAGGCAAATGGTCGGAACTGGAAAATATCATCCTGAGTGAGGTAACCCAATCACAGAAAAACACACATGGTATGCACTTATTGATAAGTGGTTATTAGCCCAAATGCTCGAATTACTCTAGATGCACAGAACACATGAAACTCAAGAAGGATGACCAAAATGCGGATGTTTCACTCCTTGTTTAAAAGGGGAACAAGAATACCCTTGGCTGGGAATAGGGAGGTAAAGTTTAGAACAGAGGCAGAAGGAACACCCATTCAGAGCCTGCCCCACATGTGGCCCATACATATACAGCCACCCAATTAGATAAGATGGATGAAGCAAAGAAGTGCAGGCCGACAGGAATCGGATGTAGATCTCTCCTGAGAGACACAGCCAGAATACAGCAAATACAGAGGCGAATACCAGCAGCAAACCACTGAACTGAGAATAGGACCCCCATTGAAGGATTCAGAGAAAGAACTGGAAGAGCTTGAAGGGGCTCGAGACCCCTTATGAACAACAATGCCAAGCAACCAGAGCTTCCAGGGACTAAGCCACTACCTAAAGACTATACATGGACTGACCCTGGACTCTGACCTCATAGGTAGCAATGCATATCCTAGTAAGAGCACCAGTGGAAGGGGAAGCCCTTGGTCCTGCCAAGACTGAACCCCCAGTGAACGTGACTGTTGGGGGGAGGGTGGTAATGGGGGGAGGATGGTGAGGGGAACACCAATATAGAAGGGGAGGGGTTAGAGGGATGTTGGCCCGGAAACCGGGAAGGGGATTAACAATCAAAATGTAAATAAGAAATACTCAAGTTAATAAAGATAAAAAAAAGAAGAGACATACAAGCCATGCGATGGGTTTCCAATTTTATCCTGAGAGCAATGAATGCGTTAATACCTGGTAGAATAATGGCATATGATTAGCTCTTGGGTGTGATTTCTGTGACTATATTCCTAGTGACATATGATCTCATGATGGCCTTGTTCAGCATAGCCGATGGTGGGGGCAGAAGGAAAAAGGCTTGGGGTGGGATGGAGCAGTGGAGTTGACAAGATGGGATTAATGACTTAAAGGCAGCATCCTGACCTGTGGTAAGAAAGTCCTGATGTTCACATGAGGTGGTTGTGGTGGTGCCCACACACGTTGTGTTACCCAGCTTCACTCCAGTCCTGGGTATGAGCTCGCTCTATGCACACTTCCTGCTGTAAAGCCCATCACTGTGCACTCGTGAACACTGCCTGGAGCAGCTCCGCTCAGATTGCCGATAGTTTTGCCAGGACTTGCAGTGTGTCTACTGTATGTACAAACATTCCTGCTTTCCCAGGAACATGGTGCTTTAATTACAGAAGGCAAACACTTCTCATGTTTTCCCACCATCATTCCTCAGCGTGTAAATATCAAACTAGCAAGTCTCTGCCTTGTATTATGTTACAGTGCTTGACTCTTAAAACTGCTATTTTGAGTTCCTGACCTGAGTTTAATTTTTCTTTTAAAAAAATGGTTCAATGAATTTTGACTTGGGAATGGGACCAAATTTTCAACAATTTTTGAATTATCTCCAAATAGTTCTGCTGACGTGTCTCAGCATTGATGATTATAAAATCAAATATCAACCAACTCTGTGGAATGTGGATGGGGCTTCATGTCTGGCCATGGCAAACTTTACCGTGTTAATATAAAGCAAGTCCACTTCAAATTTATATTCACTTCTAGAAAATAGTCTAGTCACACCTATGCCAGAGAACCATTAAGACTTATCGATAGGCTTTTGTACACCTATTTTATATACTGGCTTACCCAGGATCGCACAGCATTTCTCCGTCCGAAGGGGTCTCAGAAGAAAACTTTGAGAAGCCCTGGTTCATCATGTGCTATCGGCAAGGGGTGACTCAAGGCTAGGTGATAAGGTTAATGCTGTGTCATCCATTGACGTGGGGCACAAAGGAGGAAAGGAGTGTGGGCATGAGAAAGGCTGACAGACAAAGGCTCTGCCTGGGAGAACCTGTCGGGAAATGACACTGGAACCAGAATACCGTGCACAACCTAGCCTGGAGGTTTCTGTTGGGGACATCAATATATGACAGATAGTTACAGACATGGCAC
The DNA here is from genome assembly GCF_021556685.1 of Rattus norvegicus. NCBI lineage: Eukaryota > Metazoa > Chordata > Mammalia > Rodentia > Muridae > Rattus > Rattus norvegicus. Next base: position 148,767,246 of record NC_141534.1, read on the forward strand.
TTGATGGAGTAAATGCTGTCCAATCACCATCTACCCATATCCATTTATCAGGAGAGATATTTTTAGTTCTACAATATACATATTATGAACACATGTAATTAACTTCAAGCTGTGCAAAGATGAAAACCATTTTGTTTCGAAAGTGGCTTACTGCATTTTTAACTGTGTGCATGTTTGTATGAGGACATATTCATGTATGAGAGCGGGTGGACTTACAGTACAGAAGAGGCATTGGATCCCTTCAAGGTGGGGTCACAGGCAGTTGTGAACTCAGGTCCTCTGCCAGAGTCCTATTTTGCTATTAAAAAAATTATTCAATGTTTTCTCTTAAACTCAACTTCTTTTTTTTCTTTTCTTTTTTTTCGGAGCTGGGGACCGAACCCAGGGCCTTGCACTTGCTAGGCAAGCGCTCTACCACTGAGCTAAATCCCCAACCCCTTTAAACTCAACTTCTGAGCCACCTAGCCAACACCAAAAATTTTTCTTGTTAAAAATGCAACCTGCTCAACTACGTTATTATTTCTATGTATGTATGTTTCCAGGACTGACCACTTGGTAATAGATAACCAATTCAGGAGTCTTCGCTAGGGAAGACTTTCTCCCACTTTCAGCATTCCTGCTTACCTATAGCATTTTGTCTGGGGTTGAGGGCCCATGGGACTTCCCCATTCCCCGAGATATTTCTTCGTTATTTTTATTTCATTTGAGAACTCTCTTTTCACATCCCAGGCCATGTCCATTTTTCTATTTTTCTATCTATCTATTTATCTATTTATTTATTTATTTATTTATTTATTTATTTATTTATTTATTTATTTATTTATTTTTATTGTTTTCTGAATCTTTCTTTTTTCTTTCTCTCCTCCTTTCTCCCTCCCTCCCTCCTCCCCTCCCTCCCTTCCTTCCCTTCCCTCCCTCCCGTCCGTCCTTTATTCCCTTCCTTCCTTTTTCCTCCATCTCCCCCCTCTCTCCTTTCAAGATTCGTTATGTGTACAGAGGTCTTACTTTCTATACATCCCTAGTATCTGTATAAGTCAGAAGCAGGCTTTAGACCCTCTCAGATTGGACTTACAGAGGGTCGTGAATGCTGTATGTTAGGAATTAAATCCAGCGTCCTGTGCAGGAGCAGCAAGTGTCCATACCTGCTGAGCCGACTGCAGCTCTTAGGTTCTCTCTGTATTCTGGATGGCAATTCTCTGCTCTGGTGCCCGGGCAGTGGCCCTCTCCCGTTCTGTGGGCTTCCTCCTTACTTTGTTATGTGTGCAAAAGCTTTTGGGTTCTATAAGGTCCCACTTGTCAACTGTTGGCCTCAATTTCTGGCCAACTGGGGTCCTATTCAGAAAGTTCACACCCATGTCATCTGCCTGTGCTTTCTTCTAGCAGTTTCAGGTTTTATATTTAGGTCTTTAATTCATTTGCAGCTAGTTTTTGTGTATGACGATAGATGTGGATCTAATTTTAATTTTCTACATGTGGACCTCCTTTTTTCCTAGCATTATTTGTTTAAAAAATTAAATTATAGTTATCATTTTCCTCTGTCCTTTTCTTCCTCTAAGCCCTTCCTTGCCTCCCTTTGCTCCCTCTCAAATTCATGGCCTCTTTTTTTATTATTGCTTTGCGCACGTGCGTGCGCGCGCGCGCACGCACACACACACACACACACACACACACACACACACACCCCTCCTGTTGAGTTCGTTTAGTGTGGCTTGTATGTATATGATCTCAAGGCTGACCTTGGCATTGTATAACCAATTAGGAACCTCTTCCCTTGGGAAGACTATTTTTTTTTTTCTACTCTCAGTCTGTCTAGGGATAAGCCCTGGAGAGATTTCCTTCATCTACATTAACATTGTTGGTTTTCTCTGTTCATGCAGCCCTGTGGTTCCCTGTTGTTTCTGAAGGGCAACTGTCATGGCAGAATTCTTGGTCCTTTGGCTGTTCCAGTCTTTCTGCTCCCTCTTCTACAATGTTCCCCGGGCCTTAGGTATGGGGGTTATGTCGTATGTGTACCAGTTGGTCGGGTCTAGGCATGGGTTATGTTGTAGACTTCTAATAGGGTCTAGGCACCCCTTATCAGTTATTCTCTGCCTTTGTGCCAACTGAGGTTTTCTTTAGTTGTCTTCGTCTTTTGAACAAATCTAAAAGGCATTTATCTGTCGTTTCACTATCGGGTCCCATGGCCCAGTAGGTGGAGCTTCAAGTTAGCTCAAGAACTTCTGCTTGACAGATACACTGCAGTCCAGAAGTACTGGAGTCCTCCAGGGCAACTTTGATATCTTAACTGTAGCCTGGTCTCTGGTTAGTCATTAAAGTAAGGGTGGCACTCACTCTGCCATTCAAACAAGTCCCTAAATGCCATTCTATTAAGTGTGCACCTGTGTAATGTAGTACTATTGCTGTTTTAATAACCAAGGGGGAGATAAAGAGACTACATGAAATAAGTGTCCCCAGATTGATACACGGATCAAGAAAATTGAGAATAGAGTGTCCAGCGCTCTGTAACACTTCACAACAGGAAGTGGAGAAGAAATTTTGAAAACCGGTATTATAAAAATAATTCCAGATCTGGTAGAAACTTCTGATTTCAAAAAATGTTTTAAGTTCGGATGTTTTACTCATACTGGTCATTCTCCCTTGGAGATTATTAAACAGACCTGGCAGAAAATTCTGTATCAGCACTGGAAAGTGGGGACAGGAGCCACCACGTAGCCGAGGCTCCTGGTTTGGTGTCAGTAGCCCTTATGGGGAGGGGAGGGGTTGTGGGCCGGGCCCCTGCTGTGCTGGTAAGACAATCACCCAGGAATGATGGATGGAGATTAGAGAGAGCAGTGCCAGCTTGAAACATTGTTTCCCTCATTTGCTGCCCAAAATAGGCTTTGCTCTAGAATATGCCAGGGAGTCATTCATTCCGACAGATCCCCTACAGCAGTTATATTGCTTACGTTGTAAGTTGTATCACAGTAAAACATAAAAGATGACTTTTGCTATCTTGCTCAGGCTCCCTTTGACTTTCTGGCCTCCTGGTGCTCCTTTCTCAGGTTTTAGTAGGCACGACCACAGGCACTTGCTACCATGCCTAGCTTATACTGTTCTACAACACACATCTGAGATTACAGGTTGTTTCTATATTAGAGAATACAGGGTGAGTATGACATTAAATTGATTTTTTTTTAAAGTAAGATCTGGCACTTGTGCTTAAACTTCTTTCTCTCTTATTTTTTCCATAGTCCATACCTCCTTCCCCATCTCCATGATGATGTCTGTCTCCACCCCCATCCTCACCCCACCATACCCACCCCTGCGGGTGTGGGGGGAGGGCTCCAGTCTCTTGAGGGTTAGGTGCATCTTCTCTGACTGAGTCCAGACCCGGGAGTCCTCTGCTGTGTATGTATTGGGGGCCTCAGCTTGTGTATGTTACCTGGTGGGTGGCTCAGTGTTTGAGAGATCTGGGGTTCCAGATTAGTTGAGATTGTAGGTTTTCCTATAGGATCACGTTCCTTCTCAGCTTCCTCCAGCTTTTCCCTAATTCAACCACGGGGGCACCAGCTTCTGTCCATTGGTTGGGTATAAACATTTGCATCTGAGTCTTTTCAACTGCTTGTGGGGTCTTTTGGAGGGCAATCATGATAAGCCCCTTTCTGTGAGCACCCCATAGCCTCAGTAATAGTGTCAGGCCCTGGGGCCTCCCCTTGAGCTGGATCCCACTTTGGGCCTGTGGCTAGACCTCTTTTTCCTCTGTCTCCTCTCCATTTTTGTCCCTGCAGTTCTTTCAGATGGGAACAATTCTGGGTCAGCTTTTGACTGTGGGATGGCAACCCCATCCCTCCACTTGATGCCCTGCCTTTCTACTGGAGGTGGCTGCTTAAACTCTTGAATCCAAACTGACCCTAAAATAACTTCTAATCATCCCACGACTGAATTAGTTATCGCCTTACGTTCTCATAGCAGCCCGTTCTTTTACCTCTGGGCATATTTACCACAGCGTACCTCACTTGCTTCTGCACGACATGCATGGTGACCATGGCGCTCCTCAGTCTGTGTGGAGGTTTGGCATAGGTGTCAACGCGTGTGTACTGCCCACTGCCGCACAGCATTGACTTCCAAAGCCAACCGGATGCAGAATCCGGGGTCTGAAAGAAACTGGCTCTTCATACAACATCCACACAACATTTCTGTCCGAGTCTCTGTTAAGAAGGGAAATGTTTAATTGGCTAACAAAGTCCTCCCCAAGTTAATGTGCTCGGCAAACCTTAATACATAGAAATGTTTTCATTGAACTTATTTTGGAAAAAAAAAAAGACCTTGCAGCCATCCCTTTGCAGTGCTTCCAATGCAAACATTGCCTCACCGAGCGAGTGAGGAGCATGTGAGGGGCGCGTAAGGGCGCGGTAAGCGGACCGCCCTGTCTGGTGCACAGCAGCGGAAGGCAGCACAGTGTCAGGGCTAAGATGGTTTGTTTATGCTTCACGACCTGTGAGAATACAGCGTTGAGCATTCAGTGCTACGGGGTGTTGGAGAAATGTAATGTTTTATACTCCTCCTCCCCCTCCCCCTCCCCCTCCTCCTCCCCCTCCCCCTCCCCCTCCCCCATCCCCCTCCTCCTCCTCCTCCTCCTCCTCCTCCCCCTCCTCCTCCTCCTCCTCCTCCCCCCCCCTCCTCCTCCTCCTCCTCCTCCTCCTCCTCCTCCTCCTCCTCCTATCATTTGTGGAGTAAAGCATTGGTGTTCCCAAGTTGTCAGGGGTGGAATTCCAGACAGAATTCTTTTAGAACGTGAAGGATGGATAAGGAGGTAATTGAGATGAATAAGTAGCTCTCTTTTTTGTTAGGAAAATAGTATTTTAAGTGAGAAAGCTTAAGAAAAGCACAGGATCTTACTGAAAAGATATTTTTAAACTCCGTTGTATTCTTCAGTATAAAACAATGTGCATTTCAGAACTGTCTGAGTTGGGGGTGGTGGTGGTATGTGTCTGTGGCTCTAGAGGAGCCTGAGCGACACAGCAAACCTCTTCTCTTACATTGTCTCTTTCTGTGTATAACCTGGGTTTTGTTGTCCTTTCCTTAAACCTAACCCTTTGTGAGCAAATAAATACTTCTGCAGAATATAGCATTTACTTCTGTACATATGTAAATAGGACCAAGTCCTCGAATACGTTCCTGGATAACCTGGACTTGTAAACACAGACACAACCAATTGCAATGCTGTAATGTTTCTTTTAGGCCTCAGTGAGGTGACTGAAGTGTTTTAAGTTTTTCCATGACTTTTTTTTATGGCTTTTGAGCATTACTTTTGTGTGATCAATATGCCTCTTTTTGGATACCCTGTCCCTTCTTAATTCATAGCCTCCAACTTGTTCTGGAAAAATCAGTCTAACATAGGTACTAGGACCAAAGGCAAAGTTCAAGTAATCTTGAGCAGGATTCCTGTGCTTACTGCTGTGTGATATTTAAGTCTGTTGCTGCTTTGATGCCATGCCTGTCATTGGTCCGGCTGAGATGAGGCCTTCCTAGATTGGTAACCTCATAAAAATGAGATTTATTTAGACCACAATTCTGGAGGAACTAGGGCAGTGTTTTCCAACCTGTGAGTTGTACCCTGTTGTGGGGGTCAAATGGCCCCTGTCACCTAAGACCATCCTGCATATCATGTATTTACATCATGATTAATAACAGTCAGTAGAAAAATTACAGTTATGAAGTAGCAATGAGAATAATTTTATGGCTGGGGATCTGTATTAAAGGGTTGCAGTATTAGGAAGGTTGAGAACTACTGTTCTAGGGCACACCCGTAACATCAGCTCAGCTGAGCTCAGCTGAAGGCCTTACGGTGAATCACATCAGTACAGAGGAGGCTGGGAATCTCTATTGCCAGGAAGCAAAGAAAATGATTAAGGCTTGCTCCTCCTTTTTGCTTTTTAAATGAAAACAATTTTGTACAATTTATTTTGCCCAATCTATGTTTTTTTTCCTTGACTAATTCCTCCTGGATCCTTCCCAACTCCCTACTTACCCAACACTATGTTCTCTTAAAAAAAAAAAAAAAAGACAACAGCTCCGAAAAAAAGAACCAAAAAAAAAAAAAAAAAAAAAAAGACAAACCAAACAACTATCCTCCAAAGAAAACAAAACAAAAGTCCACAAACACACAGCTTCTTGGTTAAGGGTGCGTTCTCGTGCCACTTACCCCTCGCTGCTCTGGGACCCTGTCTGCCTTGAACTTGTTCGGGTTTTGGGAATACCGCCAGTCTCCATGTGTGCATCAGTCCTGCTGCATCTAGAAGACGCTGTTTCTTTGGAGTCACCACTCATGTCTGTCTCTACAGTCTTGGTGCCTCCTCTTCTGTGTGGATCTGAGCTTTAAAGGGAGGGCCGCATGGAGACACCCAATCAGCACTGAGGGCCCCAACTGCACATTGTCCAGTTGTGGGTCTCCGTGTTCCTTCCTCTTTCCTTCCTATAAGAAGCAGCTTCTGATGAGGGTTGAATGAAATAAGGAACTATGGGTATAGCTCATTCTGACAGAAAAGCGGCCTACAGAATGGATTTTTTTTTAAAACCAATTCTAAGTCCCATAAAGGATTAGTATCTAGAATATATAAAGAACTAAATACAAACATCAAGAAAGCAAACCGATTTAAATGGGGTACGGAACTAAATCATTCTCAAAAGATGAAACACAAGTCTCTAGAAACACTTAAAAACGTTAAACATTCTTAGCCATCGGGAAATGAGAATTCAAACTACTGTGAGATTCCATTTTGTATCAGTCAGAAAGGCCAAGAGCATAAAATGAATGACAACTTGTGCTGCTCAGGACATGAGGAAAGGGGAACATTCATTCATTCATTGCTAGGGGGAGCACAAACTGGCACAGCCACTACGGAAGCCAGTGTGCCAGTCCCCCAGAAAAGCTGGGCATAGATCTCCCTCAGGATCCGGCTGTACCTTTCTTGGGCATACGCCCCGAGGACTGTCCATCCTCCTTCAGAGGCTCTTGCTCATCGTGCTCACTGGACATTGGAAATAGATGTATGTCAACTAACAAATGGGTAATGATATTCCTACACTGTAGATTACTGTTCAGCTTTAAAAAATGATGAGACTTCCGGTGCGGCCATGGCGGCTAATGTGACGGTGAACACATCTCAACTCCTGCCCCTAGAGCTTGTGGACAAGTGTATAGGACCACGACTTCACATTGTGGTGAAGAAATTGTTGGTACACTTCTAGGATTTGATGACTCTGCCATTGTTTATTTAATGAAATTACACCAGAAGGAAGAAGAATTACAAAATTAGATCAAGTTCTACTAAATGGACATAATATAACAATGCAGTTCCTGGAGGAGAAGGGTGTGAAGTGTGAGTGGATTTCCTTGACTTATCTGGCTTTTCTTTAAACCTTTAACATTTAGATTCTATGAAATGAAGTCTCTGTTAAAGGGAAACACTTTGAAGATATACATCCATTTTTCTAAGCTAATCATGGTTATTTTGGGAAAAGAAGAGTTTTGTCTTGTTTTTTTAAAGACTAAAAAGTAAAGATTTTTTTAGTTAAAAAATATGAAAATTTCTGGTAAGTGGATGGAGCTAAAAAAAATATCATTCTGAATGAGGTAACCCATACCTAAAAAGGAAAATATTCTACGTATTCTCCTATATGTGAAGTTTTGATGTGTGTAGACACATTTCTTTTTTTCTTTCTTTTTCTTTTATTGGATTTTTAAAATTTACATTTTAAATGTTATCCCTTTCCCAGTTTCCCCTCCAGAAACCTGCTATCCTATCCCCCATCTCTCTGCTTCTGTGAGGGTGCTCCCCTACACACCCACCCACTCCCTCCTACCCTGACATTCCTCTACACTGGGGCATCCAGCCTTGACAGGACCAAGGGCTTCTCCTCTCACCGATTCCCGACAAGGCCATCCTCTGCTACACATGCAGATGGAGCCATAGGTCTATCGCTGTGTACTTTTGGGATGAAACCACCACATTTCTACTCATTAATTTCTACTGTGTTCTTTAATTTTTAAATGCTTATTTATCTTACTTTATGTCTGTGAATTTTTTTTATTAACTTGAGTATTTCTTATATACATTTCGAGTGTTATTCCCTTTCCCAGTTTCCGGGCAAACATCCCCCTCCCCCTCCCCTTCTTTATGGGTGCCCCCCTCCCCATCCTCCCCCCTTGCCGCCCTCCCCCCAACAATCTAGTTCACTGGGGGTTCAATCTTAGCAGGACCCAGGGCTTCCCCTTCCACTGGTGCTCTTACTAGGATATTCATTGCTACCTATGAGGTCAGAGTCCAGGGTCAGTCCATGTATAGTCTTTAGGTAGTGGCTTAGTCCCTGGAAGCTCTGGTTGCTTGGCATTGTTGTACATATGGGGTCTCGAGCCCCTTCAAGCTCTTCCAGTTCTTTCTCTGATTCCTTCAACAGGGGTGCTATTCTCAATTCAGTGGTTTGCTGCTGGCATACGCCTCTGTGTTTGCTGTATTCTGGCTGTGTCTCTTGGGAGAGATCTACATCCGGCTCCTGTCGGCCTGCACTTCTTTGCTTCATCTATCTTGTCTAATTGGATGGCTGTACATGTATGGGACACATGTGGGGCAGGCTCTGAATGGGTGTTCCTTCTGTCTCTGTTTTAATCTTTGCCTCTCTATTCCCTGCCAAGGGTATTCTTGTTCCCCTTTTAAAGAAGGAGTGAAGCATTCACATTTTGATCATCCGTCTTGAGTTTCATTTGTTCTAGGCATCTAGGGTAATTCAAGCATTTGGGCTAATAGCCACGTATCAATGAGTGCATACCATGTGTGTTTCTCTGTGATTGGGTTACCTCACTCAGGATGATATTTTCCAGTTCCAACCATTTGCCTACGAATTTCATAAAGTCATTGTTTTTGATAGCTGAGTAATATTCCATTGTGTAGATGTACTACATTTTCTGTATCCATTCCTCTGTTGAAGGGCATCTGGGTTCTTTCCAGCTTCTGGCTATTATAAATAAGGCTGCGATGAACATAGTGGAGCACGTGTCTTTTTTATATGTTGGGGCATCTTTTGGGTATATGCCCAAGAGAGGTATAGCTGGGTCATCAGGTAGTTCAATGTCCAATTTTCTGAGGAACCTCCAGACTGATTTCCAGAATGGTTGTACCAGTCTGCAATCCCACCAACAATGGAGGAGTGTTCCTCTTTCTCCGCATCCTCATCATCATCTGCTGTCACCTGAGTTTTTGATCTTAGCCATTCTCACTGGTGTGAGGTGAAATCTCAAGGTTGTTTTGATTTGCATTTCCCTTATGACTAAAGATGTTGAACATTTCTTTAGGTGTTTCTCAGCCATTCCGCATTCCTCAGCTGTGAATTCTTTGTTTAGCTCTGAACCCCATTTTTTAATAGGGTTATTTGTTTCCCTGCGGTCTAACTTCTTGAGTTCTTTGTATATTTTGGATATAAGGCCTCTATCTGTTGTAGGATTGGTAAAGATCTTTTCCCAATCTGTTGGTTGCCGTTTTGTCCTAACCACAGTGTCGTTTGCCTTACAGAAGCTTTGCAGTTTTATGAGATCCCATTTGTCGATTCTTGATCTTAGAGCATAAGCCATTGGTATTTTGTTCAGGAAATTTTCTCCAGTGCCCATGTGTTCGAGACTCTTCCCCACTTTTTCTTCTATTAGTTTGAGTGTATCTGGTTTGATGTGGAAGTCCTTGATCCACTTGGACTTAAGCTTTGTACAGGGTGATAAGAATGGATCGATCTGCATTCTTCTACATGTTGACCTCCAGTTGAACCAGCACCATTTGCTAAAAATGCTATCTTTTTTCCATTTGATGGTTTTGGCTCCTTTGTCAAAAATCAAGTGACCATAGGTGTGTGGGTTCATTTCTGGGTCTTCAATTCTGTTCCATTGGTCTATCTGTCTGTCTCTGTACCAATACCATGCACTTTTTATCACTATTGCTTTGTAATACTGCTTGAGTTCAGGGATAGTGATTCCCCCTGAAGTCCTTTTATTGTTGAGGATAGTTTTAGCTATCCTGGTTTTTTTTTGTTATTCCAGATGAATTTGCAAATTGTTCTGTCTAACTCTTTGAAGAATTGGATTGGTATTTTGATGGGGATTGCATTGAATCTGTAGATCACTTTTGGTAACATGGCCATTTTTACTATATTAATCCTGCCAATCCATGTGCATGGGAGATCTTTCCATCTTCTGAGGATTTCTTCAATTTCTTTCTTCAGAGTCTTGAAGTTCTTATTGTACAAATCTTTTACTTGCTTGGTTAAAGTCACACCGAGGTACTTTATATTATTTGGGTCTATTATGAAGGGTGTTGTTTCCCTAATTTCTTTCTCGGCTTGTTTCTCTTTTGTGTAGAGGAAGGTTACTGATTTATTTGAGTTAATTTTATACCCAGCCACTTTGCTGAAGGTGTTTATCAGGTTTAGTAGTTCCCTGGTGGAACTTTTGGGATCACTTAAATATACTATGATATCATCTGCAAATAGTGATATTTTGACTTCTTTTCCAATCTGTATCCCCTTGATCTCCTTTTGTTGTCTGATTGCTCTGGCTAGAACTTCAAGAACTATATTGAATAAGTAGGGAGAGAGTGGGCAGCCTTGTCTAGTCCCTGATTTTAGTGGGATTGCTTCAAGTTTCTCTCCATTTAGTTTAATGTTAGCAACTGGTTTGCTGTATATGGCTTTTACTATGTTTAGGTATGGGCCTTGAATTCCTATTCTTTCCAGGACTTTTATCATGAAGTGGTGTTGAATTTTGTCAAATGCTTTCTCAGCATCTAATGAAATGATCATGTGGTTTTGTTCTTTCAGTTTGTTTATATAATGGATCACATTGATGGTTTTCCGTATATTAAACCATCCCTGCATGCCTGGGATGAAGCCTACTTGATCATGGTGGATGATTGTTTTGATGTGCTCTTGGATTCGGTTTGCCAGAATTTTATTGAGTATTTTTGCGTCGATATTCATAAGGGAAATTGGTCTGAAGTTCTCTTTCTTTGTTGGGTCTTTGTGTGGTTTAGGTATAAGAGTAATTGTGGCTTCGTAGAAGGAATTCGGTAGTGCTCCATCTGTTTCAATTTTGTGGAATAGTTTGGATAGTATTGGTATGAGGTCTTTTATGAAGGTCTGATAGAATTCTGCACTAAACCCGTCTGGACCTGGGCTCTTTTTGGTTGGGAGACCTTTAATGACTGCTTCTATTTCCTTAGGAGTTATGGGGTTGTTTAACTGGTTTATCTGTTCCTGATTTAACTTCGGTACCTGGTATCTGTCTAGGAAATTGTCCATTTCCTGCAGATTTTCAAGTTTTGTTGAATATAGGCTTTTATAGTAAGATCTGATGATTTTTTGAATTTCCTCTGAATCTGTAGTTATGTCTCCCTTTTCATTTCTGATTTTGTTAATTTGGATACACTCTCTGGTAGACACATTTCTTAAAGCTTTTAAAAATGTTCTTATTTCTCTATCTTCCTCAAACCTTTATTCCTTCCTAAACTTCCCCCCCCCCACACTAGGTGGAAGAGAGAAAGTTAGAGGGGAAAGGGGCCAAGGATCTCTATAGGCTACTTCCTGCTGGTTAGGGAATCTGGCTCCTTGGGTCAAGTCCAATCTTCATGGTCAGGGGATCTCCAGCTTCTTATCTCTTTGCTCACATTGCTCACGATGATCATGTGACAAACAGTGACAACAGCAGCCAGGAGCAGAGTGGGGAGCAGTGGCCACCGCCTTTTTGGAGCACCCATCCCTGTCCTTCTTGGGGCTCTGGCATTTGTTCTCTTAACAGAGTTCCCAGAATTAAACAATCTGCAGCTGGCAAAGATCAGGCCCCTCCTAGAGCCCAAGAAAGCCTCTGAGGACTTGTGCTGTATACACACAGGAATTTCAAGGTGCAAGGTACTTACTTACACTTTGAACCAGGCCAGCACCTTTCTAGCCCCAGAAGGCAGCAGGAACCCGCTTTTGGGGTGTGACTTGCAGGATCTGCTGGTATTGGAAGGGCTACCAAGTCTAGTTTCATCCCTCACGTGACATTATGGGGTTCCAGCCTTCCTTGTCCTACCTTGAAGATTTGGAACTGTCCAGGTAGGGCAGCCATCATCCCCCTCACTTTCTAGACAGGGTTCTGATGATCTCATCTCCTGTGCTGCAGTGTCTAAGTCCTAAGCTGTTGACTCAGAATCTCGAACTTTTGCCTTTCAGACCCCAGAGGGACTCCCTCAGGCTGGAGGGCAGGCAGAGGGTAAAGGTAAGGGTGTGCTGAAGCCTGCAGAGCCCCTCCTCAGAGCATAGAGATTGTTTGCTGCTTGGTGAACCCCACAACCAAAAGTAACTTAAGGAAGGAAGTTTATTTCAGTCTACTGTTCCGGAGGGTCAGAGTCCATAATAGTGGAGAAGGCATGGCTGCAGGAGCAGGAATCTGGCTTATCACTTTCTCACTTTCTCTCTCTCTCTCTCTCTCTCTCTTGCATGCACACGGAAAGGAGAGGGGAAGAGGGAGAGGGAACGGGAGAGACAGAGAGACAGAGACAAAGAGGAAAAGAGAGACAAAGACAGAGAGACAGAGACAGAGAATAAGAGTCAGCTGGGGTGAAGTTATGGATGCTCAAAGCCAGCTGCCAGGGATCTACTTCCTCTGGCAAGGCTGCCTCTCTTAGAAGTCCTATAATACCCCCAACAGTACTCCCACCTGGGGACCACGTGTTCAAACATAAGAGTCTACGGGGAACGTTTCTCATTTAAACTACTGCACTTCACTCCTTGGCTCCCACAGACCCATGGCAAGTTCATGATGCTTAATACATTTAATATAATTCCAAAAGTTCCAATGTCTTTTATAATCTCAACGCTGTCTCAATCTCTTCTGAGATCCAAAGCAATCTCTTAACCCTCTGTAAAGTGAAAAGGCCTCACACACTTCCAACATACAATGGCAATTTCTATTCTAAAAGAAAAGACCAGAACAAGCCCCATACCCAGCAGGTCAAACCCTGCGGCCCCATGGCTGGTATCTGAGGCTTCGGTTTTAAATGTCTTGATGGATCCATCCCTCCAGTTTTATTGCTTGTAATCCCCTCACTCTATCTGCTTCCACTTCCTGTTTGTAGCTCTCATTTGATAAATGACTCAAGATTCTAGTGTGTTCAACATCTTGGGATCTCCACATCAACCCAGGTTTAACTGTAGCTTGACATAACTCTGAATCAGTTACTTTTCGGTTACTGTGATAAAACACCATGACCAACAGAAACTCAGAAAGCTTCATTTTGGCTTACAATTCCAGGGGAATAGACCCTACAGTGGCTGGGAAGGCATGGCATGGTGGGAGGAGCAGGAAGCCGCCCGCTCACACCTTATCAGCAGGCAGGAAGCAAAGCAAGTGTGGGAAGAGGGGAGATGTTACCATCCTGCCCACCTCCAGTGAGATAGCTCATGTCCATAGCTCCTAAAGATTCGACAATTTTTCCAGACAGGAGGAGTAGGAACGTATGAAATTCCTGCAGGCAAAAGCAGACCATGGGACAGGTGACAGAGACAAGGGAGCTAAGAAGGTGCATCTTAGAAAGAAACAGAACTTGATTTCCCAGATCTCTCAGGGGAGTCAGCATGTATCCCCTTGTCCCCAGGTAGTGTGGCTTCTCAAGAGAAGGAAGTCTGGTAGAGGAAAAAGGCTGACCTTGAATCTAATGGTGGATCAGGTGAGGAGGTCACACAATGGTCAGGTCATCCAGACTCTCTTAGGATTCCCTAATTTCTGTCCTCCCCATGCTCCCTTCTCCCTGTCCCATGCCTTTGACAACATCTTCCTTAAGCACTTGGGTCAGACCAAGGGAGAAAGTGAAACCAGACAGGGAAGAGTGTGACTGAGGGAAGAAGGTACCATCTGCACTTGCTCAGAGTAAGAAAGAGCTAATGGATGGCCCAGCCCAGCAATCTGACACAGTGGCTCCTTCTATGTAGCTGTGTCCAGATAAAGGGACAAGAGTAGAGGAGATTTATTCTGACTCATAGTCTGAGAGCTGTCACTCCATCATGGTGGAAAGGGTGTGAGAAAACAAGCCAAGTTACACCATAACATCCAGGAAGAAAAGGGGATACAGGGATAGGGCCGAGGGAAAGATAGAACTTCCAAAGGACTCCCCCACCCCCACTGTAATCTATTTTCTTTAGGTATGTCCACCTTCTACCTTTCGACACCTCCCAATTATGCCTTTGTGCTGTGAATCTATCAATGGATTAGTGCATTCTTGAGGTCAGACTTATCAGAATTTTAACATCTTTGGAGATAACACGACGGACATTTGCTTGATACTATCCTAGGTGGTTTCGAATCCAGTCAAGGGGACCATTAAGGTTAACCATCCCATAGGACATCTCTCAGATACAGATAGCCTATGGGTAGCATCTATAGTGCTCCACCATTCTCACTCACAGCGCCTCAGACACCCACATGAGATGATCAGTGTGCCAGAATTCCCAGAGTAGCAGACCTTCCGTAAGAGAATGGGTGGCATTTCCTTTCCTAACTTCTCGCCTTCAGCTAGCTCTTTGTCGGAACAGCCTGACTCTAGATGGAACCTGAAGAAGTAAAGTCCCGGTTCTGGTCCTGTTTACAGTGTGAGGCATTCCTTGGAGGCTGGCTCGGGAACCAAAAGTGCCTAAAGGAAAATGAGACAGGAAGTTCTGCAGAGACATTAATACCTGAGAGCAGAGCCACTTAAAACTTCTCAGCAATGTCCACAACTCCAGAGGCATCCTCAAAGCCTTCCTCTGGTGCACACACGGGGAGCTGAGGCTGATGCAGCTGCCAAGGCACAAACACAATAGTTCTTTGAATTCTCCATTTCTTCTTGAATATTCATGCGGGTTTTCCAATTGATTCCACGCTGCTATAAGGCTAGTTTTAGAATGTGAATGATTTGAGACACCAGTCTAGTTGCTGAGAACATATGGTGCTTAAATCTTTCTACTCGTGTGTCTCGTTTGTAAAACAGGAAGACAAGAACACTTGTCACAGTTTGAATGTGAAATGCCCCCCCGGAGCCTTGTGTACCGGGTGCTTGCTGCCTAGCCCACGGTGCTATTTTGGTAGGTGGTAGAAACTTTGGAAAGTGGAGTCTACCTGGAGGCAGTAGGTCACTGAAGCTGTAACTTTGAAGATTCTTTAGCTGGTCTCAGGTCGTTTTCCCTTTCTCTGCTCTCTGATTTACCATGTCTGCCCTGCTGCAGTAAACTGACACTTTTGAAATTGTGAGCCAAAAGAAATCTTTCCTCCTCTAAGTGGTCCACGTCAGGTCAACCAGCAGGCCATCCAATAAGCTATGCTGGTGGCTGAATCAGCAATGCCTATTAAATGCCTAGAATAGATTCTGGTGGTGTGTCCTGGTTCCTGTTTAATTGCTGTGAAGAGAGACCATGACCGTGGCAACCCTTACAAAGGAAAGCATTGAATTGTGGACTGGTTTAGAGGTTCAGAGGGTTAGCCCATTATCATCATGTTGGTAACATGGCAGCATGCAGGCAGACATGGTGCTGGAGGAGCAGCTGAGAGCTTCTACATCTGAATCCACAGGCAGCAGGAGGAGAAAGCCACAGGGGATCCTTTGTGTTTTTGAAAACCTCAAAGCCCCCCGGCCAGTGACACACTTCTTCCAACATTGCCACCTTTCCTCATCCTCCAAGAGCCAACTGGGGACTAGGGATTCAAACGTGACCGTATGGCACCTTTCCTCTTCAAAGTACTACATGGTGTATTATAGATGTTCTGAAATATTAACATGGCTATTCCCCTCCTGATGTACTGACAAAGACATGCACGCCATGGATCCTTCTCATCTGCAGTGCTCTGCCTTTTAATCATTGCCTGTCATCATATCAAAGCACATTGCACTTTCAAAGTCATTTGAAGGCCCACGAATTTGGAGTCAACTCGTCCACATACTCACTGCGAAGGTCCCACAAGTCAGTGCTCTCTGTCTTCTTGGGTCTGCTCAGTTCTTATTCTGTTAACCGTTATCCTAAATGTCCTCTATGCATTTTGTCGTTGATTTCGTTGTTTTAGGCAACCCTTGAACGCATTGCTGGCTATGTGTCCCTAACGGCCAAGAGGCTGTGATGTGGATGTGAACAGCTAGAGAGCAGTCCCTTGTTAGGAGAAGTAACAGGTGCTGGTGCCCGGAGCTCAGGGCAAATGAACGAACATGTGTTAGACAAGGTGCTTTTACATGGAAAGGGATACAAAACAAGGCGCTGTGCCAACTGGCTGTCAAAATATAACCAGAGGCTCTTGGGAACCTAATCCTTCACAATCCCCATCAGAGTAATAGCCCCATATCCACATGCATATTATTTGTCCCACTTTCCAGAGCTAAACTAGGGAGGACAGAGAGACTCAGTTGTCTGCAGTCATGGTCTAGCTGTTGTCCTTTCTTGGTTATTCCTGAATATCTTCCCATGTACCGCCTGCTCATTTTCCATAGGATTCTAGCCATTTCCCTCTCTGGAGTGGAGGGTCAGTCTCGAGGCCCTTTTCCTGGTCAGAGGAGGCCATCTGACAGGGGAAGGACAGAATAGGTGGGGAAAACATGTAGAGGGAACTCTTAGCAATGCCATATAGAATCTGGAATATACCAGCCATCTACCAGGCAACAGAGCAACTTTGGATGCAAATATTTCAGACTCCGGAGAGAAATAGATACTTAGGTACCAGTTCCAGACTCGGCCTCTCTGATCATCATGAAAAGCTATTCCCTGAGGAATTCAGATAACTCTAGGAACTACTGCTCTTGGGAAGGCTGGCTGCACCTACCCCTTGGCAAAGTGTCATCACTCAGGGAGCAAAGGCAGGAGACACAATGGTACCTTGAATGGAACACCTGGCCCTTGGCTCCCATTGCTGGGATGAAGCCAAGCCCCCATGTCTCTTCCCTGACTTTTCTTCTCTTCAGAAGTGCTCAAGGTACCCTCAACCCTGCCTCCATTCATGACTGGGACACCTCCCTTCCAAACCTTTAGTCCGGGTGTGGAATTTCCTGATAGGTTCAGAGTTCTGTGTAACCCAAACCTGTTTCCTACCAGAAACTTCAGGTATCAGGTTTAGATTCCTTTGCTGGGGTCACCCACGGCCCCCAAAAGTACCAGGACCGCAAAGGCTGTCTGAATGGGTGTTGGTCGAGTCCCTAAGGATGTCAGCGGGAGCCAGCGAGGCTGGCAGTCTCTGTCGGGTACTACTTTGCAGCGGAGGTCCCCGGGGCCGGGCGGTGGCGCTGGGAGGAGATGGCATCCTCGTACTGGTCTGGCTGGCCGGGCTAGCCCGCGGCACAGCGGCCGTCTCCCCAGCGCTCTGCCGGCAGCGGCGGCAGCCGGGGCTCCTGGCACCAGGCCTGGCTGCAGGCCCAGGGCGAGGAGTGGCTTCCAGGAAGCGGGCGGAGAAGCGTTCCAGCGGAGTCTCGCCGTGGCCGCGGCGGCCCCGAGCGCTCCGAGCCGCTCGGCTGCGGCCCGGTTGCTCGCTTGTGCCCGTGTTCTTAGCGTCCCCGAGTTCCGGCAGAGGACGCAAGGAGGGAGGAACGGACGGTCCCCCGGACGCGGCGCGCACTTGCGGGACGGGCGGCGCAGGTGGCGGCGCGCGCCCTCCGCCCCTGGGTCGGGGCCAGCGCTGCGCTCCGCGCGCCCGGAGGGGCGGGACAGGCGGGGCGGCCGCGTCCCAGCCCCATTTAACTTTGGCGGCGGCGCGGGCTGGAGGCCGGCGTCGGGGACTGTCGGGATCCCGCTCTCCGCACGAGGTGTCGCCGAGTAGGTGCTGCTCCTCACTGTCTTACAGCGCACATCCCCGTTGCACTGACAGACGCTGCGGCGACGCCAGGTTGGGGACACCGGCGGAGGATCCAGGGACCAGTCTCTCCGAGGATGGTAAGGCTAGGCAAGTTGATGGGAACGCCACTTGCAAGTAGGGTCTTAACGCTGATCACAGGGCTTCACAACCTGAGCACTGCCCTACCGGGCTTAGCTGCGTGCAGGCGCACGCTATAGGATCCCGGAATGTTGGGCAGAACCTTCCCCCTTCCTCTGCGAGTGAGGGGTGCTCTGGATGATGGGGGATACCTTGCGGGGTCAGCAGACTGCGGGCTGATGATAGCTTGGAGTGTTCGAAGGTCCGGAGGTTTGGCTACTGAGGCTCGCACGCCTGGAGCGCATAGAAACGAGTAGAGACGCACGCCAGGGAAAGGAGGCGTGAGGGTGGCGGGCGCTGAAGTGTGCAAGCCAGCAGAGAGGGGCGCGTGGTCCTGGGGCCCAGCCCTGGCCGCCTCCCTTCGTCCCAGAGTCGCCGCCTCAGGTCGGAAACAGCAGCACATTTGCGGATCGCATTAAGCCAGGCCTTAATGCTTTCTCCAGATGGAGAGAAGCCACCGACCCGCCCCCGGACACCGACACCGCCAAGGCGCCCGCGAGGCGAAGCGGGAGTCGAGTGTGACCTCGGCTTTTCCAGTCTCCACTCAAACTGAGTTCCCTGTAAACTGACAGGAAAATGCATTGGGGAAAAAGGTCCTTGTCGCCTTCCTGGTCTTAGCTCTTCCTCACCTTTAAGAGATTACACTGGGCAGGACTGTCACCCCCGGAGCTCCCTTAAAGGCAGGTCTGGAAGCAGAGGGCATTCTATCATCTAGTGAGAAATTCCTCTAACTATCCGATCTGCGTTCCAGTCCTAGACTCTGCTTTGCTGTGTGCCCTTAGGCAGGGTTCTTCCCTCTCTGGTCTGGTTTAGTTGGTTTTAGACTAATTTTTGCCTTCCAAGGACTCGAAGCTGGCAGGTGCCCTAACCCTTGGCTTTAGGCTGATTTCCCTACCCCCCATCCCTGAGAAGAATGCCAAAAGCTACACCCTAGTACTGACAAACAGGCCAGTAGGGGTGTCCCTACTGCTGGAGCACTGGAGGTATGAGTTGCTGGTTGGAGGCAGTCTCTGCCCTCCTCCTTGGTCTTGGTGGACTCATCCTAAAGGGAGCTCCATCCATATCGGCTCCATTCTGCAACAGACAATCCCATCCTGGGCCAACACAAATGTTTCCAAGACACTGCTCGGGCTTCAGGGTCCCTGCCCTCCGATTGGTTCCTTAGCTCACAGATTCTGCCTCTGGAGCCAGAGCTAGTTGCAAACTAGGCATTTTCTTTTTGTCTTTTCTTTTGTAGGCTGTGAGGGAGACTCCTAGAATATTGGACCCCATGGCTTTCTGGACAGGATCCTGGTGGCTGCTGACACGAATGATCTTTACAGTCTCTGGTCTCCTGCAGGTAATAGAATGGGACACCGAGGACACGGGGCGTACCTGTGTCTGCATAGGAATATTATTCTAGCCCATGTAAGATGTTGTAGGATCAGTATTAATGCTGCACTGGAGAATCTTATACAGATGGCATTCTGGCCAGCTTCTCTGTAGGGATAGCTCAAAGGTCTGGGGTTCTCTCTGGATCTAGAGCAGGGACTTGATACTGTGTGGACCTGTTAACCGCTGGTGACTTGGGGGTTTGGGTAGATCCTGTCTTTCCTGACTAAAGTGGCTGTCCAGGAGAAGCTACATGTTAGAGGTCAGGAAAAGTCTGATTTCCACACTAGCTTAGCCACTAAATAAGTGTTCTGCAATCACTGTCAGCACACCCCACTATTGTGTGGTTCTCTCTCTAGAGCAGTGGTTCTCAGTTGTCTTAATGCTGTGACCCTTTAATACTCTTCCTCCTGTTGTGGAGACCCCCCTCCCATATAAGTTTGCTACTGTTATGAATCATAATATATATACCTGTGTTTCCTGATGGCCTTAGGAGACCCATGTGAAAGGGTCCGTTGGTCCCCATAGGGGTCACAACCCATAAGCTGAGAACCACTTGTCTAGACTCTTGTCTTTCCCAACCAATCTGAGAAGCTGGGCTCATAGATTATATTCTTGTTTGTCTACTGGTCAAACTCAACGGAGTTTGCTGGCTTTGCCAAGGAGACGACGGGGAATGGTACAGAAGGCAACAAGGTAGACACTGGATTTCCCTCCTCTAAGAACAGTCCCTGCTCGACTCCAGTTTGCCATTGCTAAATGGGAATGCAAGTCCGGGATTTCTGGGTCTTCTTATATTTCAAGATAGCTGGGATGCCCAGGTTTCCCCCACAGCCTTTGGTTTATAACAATGTGAGATCCAGACAGATAGGTCTGCAGTTGGATTCAGCCAAGAAGTGTGTGGGCCCTGACCTAAACATGCAGGGAACATTTCAGTTAATACCGTGTCTTGAGGGTGGCTGCTAATCCAGGTAACGTCTTATGTGACTTAGAACAAGACAACACTTCCCGGAGGATTTCACTTCTGGCTGTGGTCTGTGCACCGTCACAGTCTTAGAACACAGCCTAGTACTTAAAGGCTTAAGCCTGTTAAACAAGCATGCAGGCATGGATGAAAATCTAGACCCTGGGTAAATGAAGTGGGGGTGGAGTGTTCCTCGTGCCGTAGTCTTTTGGATTTACTGCCTTTAAGTCCTTTTCAGTACCCCATCGGTTTTGTGGCTCACACACAACTCATTAGTGAGGGACATCACCCTTTATCCTGTTTTACAGTATTCCTCTGTGACCACATTTTAGTGGTTATATTTTGTTAGAAGAGAAGCTAAGAGGATGGGGAGAAAGCAGTTTAGTGGTTAAGAACAGCTGCTGCCCCTGCGGAGAACTGAGTTCAGTTCCCTGCACCTGGGGTAACAGCCAGCTCCTGAGGATCTGATGCCTTCTGGTGTCCTTGGGTAGCTGCAGTTGTACTCTATACACACAGAGAGAAGTACACACAATTTAAAATAAAATATGTCTTTAAAACGGTTACGATTGGGGAATGTCATTTAGGGTTTCTCTCGACAGCATGGGGCTGAGTCTTCAAGGCAGAGTATTTCCCACCGCCTTCTCCCCTCTGTACCACCTTTGTGTGGTTTGAGTATGTCCCAAGAGGGCATTTGCCCAGGTTGAATCACTCACTGACCTCTTTGGATTTTTCCATATCTGTGTGTCTGTGGTGGAGTAGTTTCCATGCATTAGGATAACGGTCTCAGTCATCCGTGCCACCCACTGCTGGGATAGCAGCAGCACGGCCCTGTGTATGGCTGAGTCACACAACTGCACATTACATCTATTTCTGAACTTGTAGAGAGGGACTCAGAATCGTGCCCGCTTCGTGGCGTTGTTTGCAAGAGGCAATGCACTGTGAAGTGGAAAAAGGTGAAGCAAGGCAGGGATGTGGGCAACGAATGTCAACTCTATTGCTTCTGTTTGCTGAAGGGTTGGTTAGCATTGTGCCTGCATATTCTGCTATGGAACTGTAGGGGGCGCTCAAGAAACATGAGCCGAGGGGAGATGGCACTGATTCTAGGTAGGGACGATCTTCTGAAAGCAGGTTCTTGCAGACGTGGACAGGACTGTCTCTGGTATTTTCCCCAGGCTCATTTGAGTTTTGTAAGAAGTTTTCCATCAGTCTTACGATTTTATTGTTGGGACTGGGCTCAAGGTGTCCTTCAGTCTTGTTCCCCTTACCTCCTAATAGGCTACAAGATGTGTAGGGTGAGCTTTAAGAAGTCTGGGGAATTCTAATTAATTAATAAGATGAGATTCTTACTATTAAATAACATAAAGTGTAAACTCTTATCATTTCTGGTTACAAGCTTTTGTGACAAGCACAGGGCTTGACGTGGTGAAGCTGAAGGCTCCTCCCACTCAGTCCGTGGGAAAGGCCTCCCTTCTTGCCTGTTGGGCCCTGGAAGCTTGCTGTTGCTTCGGGTTTTTCCTTAGGATCTGGTTTTCCTAGTGAAGACTAGTTGTTCCCCTACCCCTCCAAGCTTCTACTGTTTTGATCATTGTGATATTGAAAGAGCCACTGTATCTAAGGTATAGAAGCCTCTGGAAAGCATGGAAGGCTGAGTAATGGCTCCCAAATATGTCCACATCCTAACCCCTAGAGCCATCAATGCTCCTTATGTGACGCTTTGCCATGTAAGTGAAGATGATGAGGTTGGGAGAGTATCCCAGCGCTTCTCAGAAGTGGGACTCAGGATGAAGCGGAGGCAGAGGGATAGCCAGGAGATGAGGGATGCCAGAAACCTCTGGAAGATGGGAGACAAGGAAAGATTTCTCCCATGGAGTCTTCAGAAGTATAACTGGCCCTGGTGAACCTGGATTTTAGTTCACAAATCTCATTTAAGATTTCTAATTAATAAAACTATATATTCATGTATATATACACACATCTATGCTTTGTTTTGATTCTTTCTCTTGATCTCCCTCTCTTCCTTCTCTCTCTGTAAGTGCTATGTGTGTGTGTGTTTGTGTGCGCATGTGTTTGTGTGTATGTGCATGTGTGTGTTTATATAGGCGTATATATATATGTATGCTTATGTTTGTGTGTATGTGTTTGTGTATGTGTGTGTATGTGTGTGTGTGTGCATGTGTTTATGTGTGTGCATGTGTGTGTGTGCATGTAAGTGTTTGTGTGTGTGCATGTGTGTGTGTGTGTTCACATGCACTTCCAGAGGTTGTGTCTTAACTACTATACACCTTATTTTCTGAGATAGGGTCTCCTACTGTATCTGGAGTTTGCTGATTGGCTAGGCCGACTGGCCAGGGCTCCTCCTATCTCCAGGCCCTCAGGAATGGGGTTATAAGCACATACTACCATGAGCAGCTTTCTTCATGGTGCTAAGGACCTGAAGGCAGATCACGATTGTGCAGAAAGCACTTCGCTCACCGAGCTGTCTGCTCAGAATGTTCATATTCCTTCTCTCCCATCTTGATTCACTGTTGACTAGCCACTGATCCAGGGATATTCAAATGTCTCTTCTGTACCCACTTTGTCATGAGTTGCCAGCTCAGCAATGCTTCTCAAATCTGTTTCCTCCTCTGGACTTCCACGGATGCCAGGCATTTGAAACCGGGCAGGAAGCATTAGGAGGTGAAGATGAGCAGGGACAGTCTTCTGTGGCTGCTGTGGGGAGGAGCCTGAAGAACACGCTGAGAGCTCTTTGTAGGCAGCACAGAGTCTCTGGAGACTAGACGAGGTGGCAGGAAGCATTGTCAGAACTGTGGCCTGCTGGGACCTCACTGGGGCAGATGATGCTTGGGAAGCTGCTCACCTCTCCCCCTCCCGGTAATGGTGAGTCCTGAATTGCAGAAGCAGTGGGAGGCTAACTGTGACCAAGATTCAGTGAAGGCAGGGCTCCCTGAGAACCCACTTAGAGGGGGACAGAGCTTGATAAGAGTTTAGGTGGAAGTGAGAAAAAAATACAAAAATTGTAAACTCCTTCAGGTTTTCAATTAGGCTTAGGGCAAGAATTTGATAGTTTCACCTTGACCTTGGGAAACGTTTGAATCACTTTGAAGGAACGAGTTGGAGGGGCTTTTGGGGATCGAAGAAAGTTGAGACACTGAGAAGGAATGTGTGTAGATTTTGGGAGACTAAGTGGAATGACAAGAAGATTTTCTCCACGAACTGCACGCCAGCATATCTGAGTCTACAGAGGATGCTTCCGAGAGAAGGCGAGATTAACAATACAGGGGAAGAAGAAAGCCACGTTTTACCAATTGTTTCACAGCAGTGGCTTTCCTACACTGCATCCCCACTGCATCACTAACGGTCTACGGGCGCAGGCCGGGCATCCTGGAGGCCACATTGCAGGGTTTGCGATTGTGACCCCCTTACTTTATCTTTACAAAGATGCTAATTCCCATAAACAGCATAAAGCAATTCCCTCCAAGCATTTTATGCAATCACTCCCTGGGATTTGTCAGTGCCGAAGAGCTTCAGCCAATACATGCTACAAATTATTGTGGCCAAATTCGCAGAAACCCATTTGCTCTCCACACATCCATTTAGACACTTAATAGAATTTTCCTCTGAAAGTACTTTTTCAATCAGGAAGCCTAGCTATCATAACAATAAAAGTAATTTACAATTTAGTGAAGTCCTCTCCTTTGAGTTTACCTTCGTGCATTTCTGAGTTAGAAACAACAGTGGCAGAACTCAGTAAGGAAGCGTGAGAAGCCCAGGAAAGGACAAAGGCTAAGCTAAACAGTGTCATCCTGAGTCCTTCCAACCTCTTAGGAGTCCCGGGACCCGGTTCTGACCTTGAAATATTAGCATGCATGTTTATTTAAAGAAGTAATAACGGACTGGCGACATGGCTTAGTTGGCAAACTGATAAACACAGCAAGCATGAGGGTCTGAGTTCAGCCTTCAGAACCCACATAAAATTGTCAGACATGATGGCATATGCCTGTAATCCCGGCACTGGGGCAGAGGATTTGCTGCCAGCCTAGACTATTTGACCAGTCCTTGGCCAATGATAGACCCTTAAAAAAAAGTAGGAGTGTGAACAGTGCCTGAGTAACAATACTCCAGGTTGGCCTCTGGCTTCCACATGCATGAACATGTGTTCACAAACACACACACACACATGCATACATACACACACATACATACACACACACATGAATACATACACACACATACACATGAATACATACACACATGCATACATACACACACACATACATACACACACACATGAATACATACACACATGCATACATACACACACATACACACACATGAATACATACACACATGCATACATACACACACATGCATACATACACACACATACACACACATACACACATGTATACATACACATACTCTTAAACACACAGAAGAGGACATGGTACTCACTTTGATAGTTTAAAAAGTTTTAAACAATGTGAGGAGTATTTGACTATAAATAATGTTTATTGTATTTATAACATTGCATCTTTTGAATGTATCAGACTTCAATAATTAGTTTTCCGATGTTGATCATTAGACAGCCTCTCAGGCTCTCTTTCCTACAACAAAGGTCTTCTGTGACTATGCCTGAGAATCCATCTTCGTGTGATTACTTGACTGGAAAATGTTCTTGGTTGGACATCATTTTAGGATCAAGTCTATGTTAAAATGTAAGGGTTTTAATTTGTATTTTCAAATTGCCTTCCCCAAAGTTTCCAGGCTAGCTTTGAATTTTCTGTGTAGTGCAGACTGGTCTTGAGCATGGCTCTATCTTCTTTTTTTCAGCTTCCCAAGTGCTGAGGTTACAGGCATGAGTCCCTATGCTTGGGTTAGCAAGATAGCTACTTTTAGATTATCTGAATTACTGCTTTTATGTATTTTATCCCTAATACATTAGCAGTGGGGGACCAGGGAGATGTCTCAATGGATAAATGGCAGAAGACCTGAGTTCAGGTTCCCAGCTCTCACATATAAATAAGGATGAATGCAGAGTTGCACATAACTTAGGAACACAGCACTGAGGAGCACAGCACTGAGGAGCACAGCACTGAGGAGCACAGCACTGAGGAGCACAGCATTGAGGAGCACAACACTGAGGAGCACAGCACTGAGGAGCATAGCACTGAGGAGCACAGCATTGAGGAGCACAGCATTGAGGAGCACAACACCGAGGAGCACAGCACTGAGGAGCACAGCACTGAGGAGCACAGCACTGAGGAGCACAGCATCGAGGAGCACAGCACTGAGGAGCACAGCACTGAGGAGCACAGCATTGAGGAGCACAGCACTGAGGAGCACAGCACTGAGGAGCACAGCATTGAGGAGCACAGCACTGAGGAGCACAGCACTGAGGAGCACAGCATCGAGGAGCACAGCACTGAGGAGCATAGCATCGAGGAGCACAGCATCGAGGAGCACAGCATCGAGGAGCACAGCATCGAGGAGCACAGCACTGAGGAGCACAGCACTGAGGAGCACAGCATCGAGGAGCACAGCATCGAGGAGCACAGCACTGAGGAGCACAGCATCGAGGAGCACAGCATCGAGGAGCACAGCATCGAGGAGCACAGCACTGAGGAGCACAGCACTGAGGAGCACAGCATCGAGGAGCACAGCATCGAGGAGCACAGCACTGAGGAGCACAGCATCGAGGAGCACAGCACTGAGGAGCACAGCATTGAGGAGCACAGCACTGAGGAGCACAGCACTGAGGAGCACAGCATCGAGGAGCACAGCACTGAGGAGCACAGCATCGAGGAGCACAGCACTGAGGAGCACAGCACTGAGGAGCACAGCACTGAGGAGCACAGCATTGAGGAGCACAGCACTGAGGAGCACAGCACTGAGGAGCACAGCACTGAGGAGCACAGCATCAAGGAGCACAGCACTGAGGAGCACAGCATTGAGGAGCACAGCACTGAGGAGCACAGCATCAAGGAGCACAGCACTGAGGAGCACAGAATTGGGGAGCACAGCACTGAGGAGCACAGAATCAAGGAACACAGCACTGAGGAGCACAGCACTGAGGAGCACAGCACTGAGGAGCACAGCATCGAGGAGCACAGCACTGAGGAGCACAGCACTGAGGAGCACAGCATTGAGGAGGATGAGCAGAGACACAGAGATCCCTGAAGTTCCTGTTCAGCTAGTCTTGCCCATTTGGTGGATTCCAGGATTGGTGAGAGACTCCATCTCAAAAATTAAGGTGAAGAATGACTGAGGGAGATGATACTGTCTACCTACACGCACCTACACCCATACAGACTTATATTCATCACACACACAGACATTAGAAGTAGAAAAATAAATTTTAATCCCCATGCTCTCTTTTTCTGTTTTGGATTTCTTGTCAACTTGTAGGTACTCTTAATGAACAAAGAACATTAACTCTTTGTTTCTGATGCATTGCAAATAATTGCCCAATTTTGTCACTCGTGTTCTATTTTTATATGTGGGTTGATGTACCAACACTGAAAATTTTAAGCAGCCTGCTCCAAGAATCTCCTTGAAAGGAAATGCATGCACACCCAAGCTGTCTTCTGGTCTTATTTTCTTTTTAAATATTGAAGTATTTCAGAATTTGTGCAATTTATTTAAACTCCCAGCCTCCTTCTGTGCTAGCACATACATAGAAGTGGTGGCGCCTTCGTAGCATGCTTAGTCCTACTGTGGCAAGGAAGCCCCTTCCTTCATGTGCATTTGATGGATCCAGGTCTTTCAGTTATTGGTAAAATTGGGCACCCAGAGTGGTTTTTGGAAGAAAAGCTTCAGAGAGGCTCCAGACTGAAGCCAAAACATTGACAAAGTTCATGGACGGGGAGGGGAGACCTTGTGTGGTATCTTTTGGCCAGGCGCATATTATAGCCTGCCGCTGAGGGATCCTGCTGGACGCTAGAATGAATGAAAGAGACATGGTGGGAGGGAGAGTCGCCTTTTCACAATAGGTTAGCTTAGGGGCTGCTTTTAGGTCTCTTTTTGCTGAAAGTGAGGGGAAAATGTGAATGGGGAGAAAGAAATTCAACTGAAAAGAGGGGCAGTTTATACTGGCTCATGGTTTCCATTTCAGAGCCTTCAATTCAAGGTCAGATAGCGCCATTGTTTTGGGCCTTTAGTGAGGCAGGATTTCCACTGTGGTGGGACTATGTGGCAAGGAAGCTGCTCACCTCATGGTGACCAGGAAACTGGGTGGGGTGGGATAAACAAGATATATGATTCCAGGACATGTCCCCATCCCCAGGGACCTACTTCCTTCCTTTAGGCTCCACCTCCTAAAGATTCGTTAACTCCCAATAGTGACACCAAATCACAGATCTACTGATAAATTAACCCTGTGTTGCACTCAGAGACCATACGATTCAATCACTTTCAGCAAGCTCCACCACCACTGTCTGGCAACCAAAGCTTGAGCACATGAGCCTTGGGGATGTTTCATACACAAATCATAATGCTGTTTCTTTCTATTTTTAACATCCGTGCATATTGATTTTTCCAGTGTTCTATACTGACAAATAATGATGATCTTCTTCTTCCTTTTCTTCCCCTTCCTCCTCCTTTTCCTCCTCCTCCTCCTCTTCCTCTTCCTGCTCCTCCTTCTCCTCGTTCTCCTCCTTTTCCTTCTCCTTTTCCTCCTCTCCTCCCCTTCCTTCCCGTCCTCTTCCTCTTCCTTCACCTTCTAATGGAGATTTTCTTCATTTATTACTCCTCTTTGGACCATGATGCTAACTAGAGAACTTTCATTTCTTGGTGATGACCGGACACACGTAGGTCTGTCAGGCTTGTACAGATGCCGTTTCTGCTGATGTCACTTAACTGGAAGGAAAGGTGGGACTAGGAAAGTGCCCTCACCTACTGTCATAGTTGGCTTTATGTTGCTATGGTAAAACACTGACAAAAAAGCACCTTGGGTGTGAAAGAGTTCATTTTGTTTTACACTTCCAGGTAATAGTCGTTCATCAACGAGGAAGACAAGGCTGGAGCCTGAAGCAGAGACCATAGAACACTGATTACTGGCTGGCTCAGCTGCCTTTCTTGTAGAATGCAGGCCTACCTGACCAGGATGGTGCCTCCTGACAGTAGGCGGGCTCCTTCTACCTCAATTAGCAATCAAGAAACTGGCTCAGAGACATGGCCACAGGCCAACTGGCTATAGATGGTTCCTCAGTTGAGGTTCTCTCCTCCCAGATGTGTCAAACTACAACCAAAGCTAACCAGGGCACCTTCCTCCAGCTCAGAGCTGGTCACGTGATCTAGCTTGATTCAGCATGCTCCTCTCTGAGGGACTGTGTCTGAGGCAAAGGGAAGAAGTGCATATTAGATATTTCTGATGATAGTCTAATATCATTCTTGTGGCAGGGTGGGCTTTTCACTGAGCTCTGGGGAGCATCCAGGCTTTCTCTGTGTAGTCATGACTGTCTTTGAACTCACTTTGTAAACCAGGCTGGCCTCAAACTTACAAAGATCCACCCTCCTCTGCCTCCTGAGTGCTGGGATTAAAGAAAGGTGTCTGCCACCACTGCCCAGCTAGGGAGCATCATTTAATCACTACATTTTCTTTTTTTTATTAACTTGAGTATTTCTTATATACATTTCGAGTGTTATTCCCTTTCCCGGTTTCCGGGCAAACATCCCCCTCCCCCCTCCCCTTCCTTATGGGTGTTCCCCTCCCAACCCTCCCCCCATTACCGCCCTCCCCCCATAGACTAGTTCACTGGGGGTTCAGTCTTAGCAGGACCCAGGGCTTCCCCTTCCACTGGTGCTCTTACTAGGATATTCATTGCTACCTATGAGGTCAGAGTCCAGGGTCAGTCCATGTATAGTCTTTAGGTAGTGGCTTAGTCCCTGGAAGCTCTGATTGCTTGGCATTGTTGTACTTTTGGGGTCTCGAGCCCCTTCAAGCTCTTCCAGTTCTTTCTCTGATTCCTTCAATAGGGGACCTATGCTCAGTTCAGTGGTTTGCTGCTGGCATTCGCCTCTGTATTTGCTGTATTCTGGCTGTGTCTCTCAGGAGAGATCTACATCCGGCTCCTGTCGGTCTGCACTTCTTTGCTTCATCCATCTTGTCTAATTGGGTGGCTGTATATGTATGGGCCACATGTGGGGCAGGCTCTGAATGGGTGTTCCTTCAGTCTCTGTTTAATCTTTGCCTCTCCCTTCCCTGCCAAGGGTATTCTTTTTCCTCATTTAAAGAAGGAGTGAAGCATTCACATTTTGATCATCCGTCTTGAGTTTCGTTTGTTCTAGGGATCTAGGGTAATTCAAGCATTTGGGCTAATAGCCACTTATCAATGAGTGCATACCATGTATGTCTTTCTGTGATTGGGTTAGCTCACTCAGGATGATATTTTCCAGTTCCAACCATTTGCCTACGAATTTCATAAACTCGTTGTTTTTGATAGCTGAGTACAGAAATTACTGCTGGGTTTGGAAAGAGTAGACAAGGGTTATAGGCAGGGCTCACTTTGTGATCTACCTTAGCTTTATTTCACGAGACAGATTTCCATACAAGAATGGTGGGAGCTTTCTTTCTCCTGTCTCACATGTGAGCCCAGTGCTGATCTTAAAACCAATGTGCAGTTCACTTGGGCTGTTCACTATCATCACCCATGGGAAGGCAATGCCTTAGACCTCAGCACTACACAAAACATTTTCGTATTACTCGTAATGTTTCAGAAAAAAGCCTACCATTTTTATAAGTGATTTACCATGATATTTATTGTTCTTTTTGATTCTATTTGATTCCGGTCCAAATGATTTAATGAAAAAAAAAGGTTGATTGAGCCCTGACCAGTTAATCTCGAGGTTGCACTTGGGCTCTGTTCAGGCTCTGCTCATTAATTGACACTGTCCTGTGCTTACACATGTTTGTGTTGCAATCAACAGCTGGTAGAGAGATTCTAGGACAACTCCTGATTTTTGACAGGGCACCTCTTAGTTGTAAGAGAACCACCTGTCGCCGGCAGTGGCTTTGTGAAGCTGGAATTCCCAGCATGCCTGCTCAGTAGAGTTCCTCAAGGTTTTGAGAATCACACCCTTTTTGTTGTCGTTTTAAACTTAGAATCATATTAGTAGGTTTTAAAACATTTCTGTGTTCCAGGCGTTAGCTGTGCTTGGCCATGGGGTCTTGTGGGTTTAATGTTCAGCTGGATTTGGTTTGAAAATATTTTATTGGAAATTGCCATGTATGAATCCATAAGAGATATCCACTCACATGGCAGCCTTCAGGCTTTACTAATCTCGTAAAATGAGCAGGGCTTCAGGCTTCATCAGTTCCTCTCATTTATGGTCGGCTTAAGAGCAGAAGAAACAAAAGCAAAACAAGCAAGAATCAAACAATGAACCAGAGAAACAACCTGCTCCTCAAAAGTCAGAAAGAACACGCCAATGAAGTAAAAGAAGCAGAGTGTTTTGGGGGAAGTTGTCTTTGACAACTACTTAACAGTAATAATAATAATAATAATAATAATAATAATAAATCATCAATCACCAATAATTATAAATATTAATAACAATTATAATTATTACTATCAAATCAATATAAATTATGATAAATTAAATTAATCTAAAATATAAAATGATATGATGATTATTATTAATTTGCTTTCTATGTGTGCATGCACATGCGTTACGGGTGCTCACAGAGGCCAGATGGCAGTGTCAGAGCCCCTGGGACTGAAGGTACAGTCCAGTTATGGTTCTCTCAATGTGGGTGCTGGGACCTGACCCTCCGAAAGAGCAGCAACGCTCTTAACCACTGAGCCATCTCTGCAGCCTTTTTAATAGAACGAACTATTTTTTCATAGTTTTTAATTTACTTGGGATTTCTTGCACCTCACAGATCAAGTTGGGCAGCTTTTGTGTCCTACAGACTTTCATTGTCCAGAAATTAAACAGCTGACAGCACAGAGGAAAGGAGAATATTTCCTAATTTTTCAAAACAATTAAGTTATCTTGCTGTGGGTTTTTGATTTATTTCCTCTTTTGATAATATGGCCTTGATGTTAAATTATCAAGAGGCTTAATTTCATTTGTACACTTAAGGTATTGGAAATTTAACTTTTTAATAAATTATTGTATTGGTCGACTAGTTACATTCCTGAATTAGAGAAGATGGATTTCTCCTCACTATTTCTTCAGTGTGCCCTCCCTCCCTCTTTCTCTCCCTCTCTCCCTTCTTCCCTCCTCCCTTTTCTCTCCCTCCTTCCTTCCCTCCCTCTGTGCACTCACACACTGAGGAGGGATCTATCTTCTACTTTCTTGTCTCCTATTGATCTTGGGAGCTGAGCTCCACCATTTGCTGGCATGGTTATTTTTATAAAGACAATGCTCTGTTAAGAGGAATGACAGGCCTAGCTGTTAGGAAAGACTGAATTTCATTTTCTCCCTCTGCTGATCTTGTCTCTGGATTGTTCTGTCACTGTTCTAGTAACTGACTATTAGACATCTTTACTCCTGAGAATCTTTTCTCATGATCAGATTCTCCATTTGTAGCTTGGGGAGCCCTACAATCATGCTCTTAGAGCTGTGGCATGGTGTGGACATTTTCATCTCTGTCATCCTCAAATCCAAACGGAATTGGCTGCTGTAGTCATCAGAGTAGGAAGAATTTTGTCGTTTTGCATGTGTTTGATGTATGTGTATGTATGCTGGGTGTACGATTTGTGCATGCAGTTGGTGTCATGTCTTACAATGCACGTGTGGGTCTTAGAGGAGGACTTCCCACACAGTCTTCACCTTCTACCCTGTGTGAAGCAGGGTCTCTTTGCTGTTCTCTGTTTTCTTCAGGCTGGCTGGCCAGAGATCTTCTGGAACCATTCTTTTTTCCTACCTCCTACCCTGCTGTAGGGGTTCTGGAATTACAGACATGTGCTAATGCACTCGCTTTTGCCTGAGCTCCAGGGGTTCAAACTTAGGGCCCTAGCTATACCCACTTAGCTATGTCTCTCCTTCTAGGGTGTGAATTTCCAAGGGCTGATGCGGCTCACAGAGAAGTGTATTTCAAACTGTGCTATGCAATGGAGCTTCTGAATCTGTGATCTATGAAAGAGAGACCAATACATGCTAGAGTTCTCTATACCAGAGAAGGGAGGGATGGTATTGTGAGAAAGAGGAACACTCCTCCATTGTTGGTGGGGTTGTAGACTGGTACAACCATTCTGGAAATCAGTCTGGAGGTTCCTCAGAAAATTGGACATTGAACTGCTGAGGATCCAGCTATACCTCTCTTGGGCATATACCCAAAAGATGCCCCAACATATAAAAAAGACATGTGCTCCACTATGTTCATCGCAGCCTTATTTATAATAGCCAGAAGCTGGAAAGAACCCAGATGCCCTTCAACAGAGGAATGGATACAGAAAATGTGGTACATCTACACAATGGAATATTACTCAGCTATCAAAAACAATGACTTTATGAAATTCGTAGGCAAATGGTTGGAACTGGAAAATATCATCCTGAGTGAGGTAACCCAATCACAGAAAAACACACATGGTATGCACTCATTGATAAGTGGCTATTAGCCCAAATGCTTGAATTACCCTAGATGCCTATAACAAGTGAAACTCAAGACGGATGATCAAAATGTGAATGCTTCACTCCTTCTTTAGAAGGGGAACAAGAATACCCTTGGCAGGGAATAGAGAGGCAAAGATTAAAACAGAGACAGAAGGAACACCCATTCAGAGCCTGCCCCACATATGGCCCATACATATACAGCCATCCAATTAGACAAGATAGATGAAGCAAAGAAGTGCAGGCCGACAGGAGCCGGATGTAGATCTCTCCCGAGAGACACAGCCAGAATACAGCAAACACAGATGCGTATGCCAGCAGCAAACCACTGAATTGAGAATAGCACCCCCGTTGAAGGAATCAGAGAAAGAACTGGAAGAGCTTGAAGGGGCTTAAGACCCCATATGTACAACAATGCCAAGCAACCAGAGCTTCCAGGGACTAAGCCACTACCTAAAGACTATACATGGACTAACCCTGGACTCTGACCTCATAGGTAGCAATGAATGTCCTAGTAAGAGCACCAGTGGGAGGGGAAGCCCTGGGTCCTGCTAAGACTGAACCCCCAGTGAACTAGACTGTTGGGGGGAGGGCGGCAATGGGGGAAGGGTTAGGAGGGGAACACCCATAAGGAAGGGGAGGGGGGAGGGGGATATTTGCCCAGAAACCGGGAAAGGGAATAACACTCGAAATGTATATAAGAAATACTCAAGTTAATAATAATAATAATAATAAAAAGCAGATCTGGTGTTCCATTGGTTCTGGAAGACAAGACTCTGGGTGACTTGGAAAATAGCATCATGGGGATTTTTGCTGCTGTGATGGCATAGCCTTCAAAGTCCTTCTTTCTTCTTGGAATCTCAGTTTTCTTTCCCAGGTGACCCACTCATTTGCTAGGCCTGACAATGAAGAAGGGGTGGTGGGAAAAGTGAGCCTGGGCGCGATCAGCATGGGCTGTCCGGGAGGAAAGATCGCCTATTTATCGGCTACTGTTTGCTCGGATTGAGAGGGATCGTGGCACTTGGGAAGGGCAGAGAAAAGTAAATTCAGTTCCCTGTGGACACTCAAACCAAAGTCCTTCCAGAGGAAATACTTCATGTGGAGAAGGCAGAGCACCCTTCCTGCGGAGCCTGGTTAGGGGTTCAACCAAATAACCCTCCTTCCAGCCCTGGCTCCGTCATGGACGCAGACCCTCTTGGGCCCCATTGTGTATGTGGGGGTCTGCACAAGCGGCATCACTTCTCAGGCCAGGTTCTGTGGCCTTTGCTTCTGGTAACAGCCTGCCGGCTTTGGGCTGACCCTGGAGTCTTCCTTCCTATTTCCGGCATGTGGCAGACATCACAGTACTCAACTCTGGAGGCGGGGCACTTGTGCTGAATGTTCTATAAACACTTTCTGGGATGCATTAACAGCTTTTAGCAGCAGAGCCAGAAGAGCATTTCCATGCCCTGAGCAGGGAAGGGAAACTGGTGGCCATGCTCTCGCAGGTTCGGTTCAGTCCTATTTGGGAGAGGGGCTATTTTCCTTGGTGTTTCCCACTGTGCAACTGGCCTAAGACCTCTGATGTCTGATGGGTCCTTATCAATATACTTAAAGCCAAGGCACTTCACAGATTACAGAACACTTTAACACAGAGGACAGTGAACCCATGGTACACTGCGGGATGGATTTGCCGCTGTGTGTTATGCGGTTCTGCGGATAAGGATAGTAAATAGAACCCAGGCCCATCTGTACACATGCGGTCTAGCCCTGATAATGTGCTAAGGCAACCGTGAGTTCTCCAGCACACCAGTGGGAGTCCCTTGAGTGCAACAGTCCCTGTTGGCCTCATTTATTGGGTTTTCTCTGTGTTGTCAGATGAACCTCTGTGATGTCCATCCCAGGACTCAGAGTAGATTGAGTAACCCTTGGCTCCCAAGAAAGTTCTTTAGCCAGCACCAGAGTGATGTCCTAGATAGCTTTAGCAGGGTTTTTCCACTCTAGGAATAACCAACGGAGGCTTGTCCTTCAAAAGACACATGGCACACAGGGCACAGGCGTTTATGAAAGGGTCATGTGGAAGTAATCACTGTGTTCAGGCCTCCGTTCTGCTGTGCAAGGCTGGGATTAGCACGTAATTTCGAAGCTCAATTAGCAAATGCATTGTTTGACAGTCTGACTTAAAACTCGTGCCGCACAGAAGAGCTCGGGAGAGAATGAAAATCCAAGCTGCAGACGATGAGCACATGTGTAGCTCGTCCTACAGAGGGAACGCCAGCACCCCAGGAAGCTAAACCTCCTTTGTGCAACCCCTCCTCGTGATCAAGGAGAATGCAGAGAAGCACCCGTGATTCCTAAAGCTGAGCACACAGGCGGACCCCACTGGCTCCGTTTCTGCCAGCTCCGGCATCCAGTTCACTTCTTTTAAGGTCGCTTGCTTTCTTGACCACGTCACAGATCGCCAGCCAGTTTCTGTGGGAGACTCCCTCAGAAATGAGGAATGAACTCCCTCATTATAACACCACAGTACATGTCTGATTTTAAAAAACTCAAATCAGCTTCAAGTGTTTTGAGTTCTGCTGCTTGGCATACGCATGCCAAATTCTTTCCTGTTCTTGATGGGATCATTCGCCATAACATTCATAATTTTCTTTGCTCTGGGAGTTTTGCTGTCAAATATGCTATGATCTTAATACATGCATTTTTATCATGTTGCTTTCTCCTGCCATCATCATCATCATCATTATATTATTATTGTTATATTATTATATGACATGAGATTCTTGTAGATAATATATAGTTGAAAAAAATCCATCCTGCCAGGTTCAATGTGTTTACTGGTGTATTTGTTATATTTTGACACGTTAAGGGTGGTTATTGGTATCTTAGAGCTGTAGTTGGACATTTTATTACTTATGGTGTTTGCATTTCTGCTGTTTCATGTTTCATTTTTCTCTTTCTGTCATCTGAGTCATTAGAATCTTTCCCAGCCTTCCACGTTGACGGGTCTGTAGGGCTTTGCCTCCCGGTCTTGATCATTCTGTTTTATCGCTGTCTGTGGTTGCTAATGTGTTGCTCCTTGAAGGGAAATGTATGATGCTATCCCCGTTTAGATTTTTTAACCCTCTTCCCTCTCTTAAGTATGCTGAACACCATTACCACATGACTCAGTTCTTATTCTAACAGTAGAGCATCCATAAAGGATATCACTAGAAGGATATTACCCTCACCCCTATTTTTGATGGAAGTATTATTTTTCCTTCCTGTCTGGAGTTTAAAGCCCTCTGTGATTACAATTTCTTTCTTTCCTTCTCTCCTTCTTTCCTTCCTTCCTTTCTTTCTTCCTTCTTTTCTTTTTTATTATACTTATTTTGTCCTTCTCTGATGGTAGGTTCTTTGGACAAACTCGTCTTGGTTCCTGGGAGAATGGCCTGACTGTGGAAGGGCATGTGCTGAGTAGGCTCTGCGGTAGGTTCGTGGCCCTTCCTCTTGCACTTGGAGCGTTCTGTCCCAAGAGCTCTGCTGCCCAGCGCCTTCCAAGTTGTTTTCCAACACGATTTCCCTCTAGCTCAGTTTTTAATCTTTCTTTGTCTCGAGATTTCATGTGTTTGTCATGTGTCTTCTTGCTGCTTTTGTTTTAGACATTTCTCCCCATATCAGAAACATCCAGCATTTACTTCTTCCACTAGTCTTTTCATCCCTGAACTGCTTCTCTTTCCTCTT
The DNA here is from genome assembly GCF_021556685.1 of Rattus norvegicus. Taxonomy (NCBI): domain Eukaryota; kingdom Metazoa; phylum Chordata; class Mammalia; order Rodentia; family Muridae; genus Rattus; species Rattus norvegicus. The sequence goes on from NC_141534.1 coordinate 148,803,815, forward strand.
GGTACTTCGGCAAGTTCCATCGGTTGTTATGGTCCTGGAGAGCCCTCCATTGTCCCTGGAGTGCCCCAGTTTGTTTTCTGTTGTTTAGAGTGGGTAATGCTTAGAGTTTCCTCATCCGCTAACTCAGTGTGACAGAAAAGTATCATCCTAGGAGGGGACTTTAAAAAGTTAAGGTGGTATATTTTCAATTTTACAATTTCCATTTAGTTCATTATGTCTTCTCTTTTCTTCCTCGTAATTTTGAAAAATTTTCTTCATTTATTTCAAGAGCCGTTGTCATTGTCTTGGTGGTTGCTTTAAAATCTTTGTCAGATGACCAAAGTGTGGATGCTTCAGTCCTTAAAAGGGGGAACAGAAATATCCATAGGAGGGGATATGGAGACAAAGTTTGGAGCACAGAGTGAAGGAATGGCCATTCAGAGCCTGCCCTACCTGGGGATCCAGCCCATATACATACAGCCACCAAACCCAGACAATATTGATGATGCCAAGAAGTACATGCTGACAGGAGCCTGATATAGATGTCTCGTGAGAGGCTCAGCCAGAGCATGACAAATACCGAGGCGAATGCTAGCAGCCAACCATTGAACTGAGAACAGGGTCTCCATTGGAGAAGTTAGAGAAAGGATTGAAGGAGCTGAAGAAGCTTGCCACCCCATGAGAACAACAATACCAACCAACCAGAGCTACCAGGGACTAAACTACTACCCAAAGAGTACACATGGACAGACCCATGGTTCCTGTTGTATATGTAGCAGAGGATGACCTTGTTGGGCCAATGGGAGAAGCCCTAGGTCCTGCCAAGGTTGGACCCCCCAGTGCAGGGGAATGTCAGGGCAGGGAGGTGGGAAAAGGTGGGTGGTTGGGGAGGGGGAATGCCCTCATGGAAGAAGTGGGAGGGGAATGGGATAGGGGGTTTATGGACGGGAAACTGGGAAAGGGAATAACATTTGAAATGTAAATAAAAAGTATATCCAATAAAAAACGACTCTGTGTGAAAAAAAATCTTTGTCAGATATTGATATCTGTTAATTAACATTTTTCATTTATGTTAAAGGTTTCCTTTTTCATCGTATAGCAAATGATTATTTATGCACTATACATTTTAGGAATTATGTTGTAATTCTATGACTCTTGCATGATCTGATTTGAAGCAATCTTCTATTTTAACAGCATCAACTCTGTTTAGATTTAGTACCTGCTATGCAATATTTCAATAGCCAGGGACTGCGTCTAGATTTAACGTGCAGGCTTTTGCTGCACTTGTGGGTCATGATTATAAAGGCAGTGGATCTCACACAGGTCTTGTATAGTCTGCCCCTCTTTCTACTGTGTCCAAAGGTTCCACACTGCAGTTCACTCTGAACCTTTGGCCACTATTCATTGCCCAGCGCCATTGCTGGGTTGGGTAGAGATCTGTCAGGGACATTTCATGTAAGTTTAAAGATTTCTTTCTGCGGCATCCTCCTGAACTCTTTCCAAATTCTACTTGGAAAGGAAAGGTTCACCCACCACTAGGCAGTGGCAAGCCCAGCCACTTCAGTGAATCTCTACCAAGCAGATATGTTGCCAGACCAACAGCCATGGAATTATGCCCTAGACTGTCACCTCTCTCTCACTGGAGAACCAAATCCAGGCTTCCTATTCGCTGCTGGTCCTGCTGCTAGTGGTGATAGAGAGGTGACTGCGATTTCTCTCCTGTCAGGCAGTCATTGGCATAACATATTTCTGTCTTGCTGGGCTATCTCTGTGGATTCTTCTATTAGAGAAAGCAGACCTACCCCATCTCTCCTCTCCTCTCTGGTGTTTGGTTACATCTGTGAGTGGCACTCAGCTCAGAATAGAAGGAGTGTAAAAGTCCTTAATTCCAGATTTTAGGAGGCAGAGGTAAGTGGATCTCTCTTGAGTTCAAGAGCAACCAGAACTACATAACAAGACTGTCTCACAAAAACCCAACCCCAAACAAAACAAAAGCAGAAACAAGACAAACAAGCAAAGAACAAAACCAGAACAAACAACCACAAAAAGGAAAACTGAACCTACCAAAATACTTTCCACCAAATTTTGAGGTTTCTCTTCAGTTTGTCCTCTTTCTTCTACATCTTAAAAGTCCCTCCTGTGACTGCTAGCTGTGCTGTGCTGTGCTGTGCTGCCCTGCCCTGCCCTGCCCTGTGCTTTGTTGTATCTAGAGCTGTACTGACAGAGAAGGGACATGGATGTTCACTGATTGTGTCTATGACCCAACATTCTTTTCCCATCTCTTTGAGATGTTGCGTACTTCCAGCAGGATATGACTAGACTCTGATTTTGATCTGCATACGTGGGTTATTTGAACAGAAGTTACAGACTTTGCTCTAGACAGCATGTGGCATCAGAGCCTTGTGAGCAGCTGCCTTACTCTCCCTGCCCCTTCCTTCCACACGTCTTTTATTCAGCCTCTCTCCCTCATCATCCCATCACACTTCCCTCACCCATTTTGCTCTCTTTCACTGATAAATGTCAACTCTGTCAAAGGAGCCGACCAATATGGTCACTAAATACTTTATAGGCAACTCCCCTCCATCCACAGAGAATGCATCTCAATATGTGATGGATGCCCAAGACTGTGGACAATGTCAAATGCAATACACACTAAGTCCCCTGCCTCCCATGCACTGTGTGTATGCCTATGATAAAATTCAACTGGTGGAGTGCATGGTTGTCAGGTAGCAATGATCAGAGAAAAAGTAGAACAACTGTACCAAAATATGATTATAAAAGTTATATGAATTTGGCTTTGTCTCTCAAAATATTGGCTCTTGTGTTGACCTGAGTTGAATCAACACCCACATAGATGAAGGGAGATCAGTGACATAGACTTTCTGGGCTCTTACACTTGAAACTGCAGTTTCCAAAGTACTGACCTGATACCAGAGAGGGATGCTACGTGACTACTGATCAGGAAGTACATACAGTGTGTATACTCTGGGCAGAGGGATGACACTCCCTTTGGGCAATAGTGAGCCAAGGACACTGTGAGAGTCTGTCATACTTCACAGAACAGTACAACATTTAAACTTAGAGGTAATTTACTTCTGGAACTTCACTTTTAACGTTTTCAGACTGAATCTGACCAGAGGTAATTGAAGCCTCAGATGTGTAGTCACTGAGCCAGGGGCTTGGCTACTGAACTGACCAGTGTACTGGGGGAAGAAAGAACTCGGTGTGTTTTTAGTGAGTATCAGTGTTAAACGGAAGAGGGATTTGGTGTTTGTTTATCGTACAGGGGAGTATGGCAGTATGGTAGTCTAAATAATACTAATTGGTGTTTCCCTTGGCCTGGCCTGAAACATGCTGTTTACCTCAAATTTTCCGTAAGTGAACAGATGTCATCTAATGACTTTTGTACAAATCTTGGCTTTCTTGGAAGTAGTCTATTTTAACTTCTTCAGTTACAAAAACATTGTTTCTAACTAATAAAGAGACAATGTTTGCTTCTCATTCACTTCTTCTATAGCAGTGATTCTCAACCTGGGGGTTGACACCCCTTTGGTGGTTCAAATGATCCTTTCACAGGGGTCACATATCAGGTATCCTGCATATCAGACGTTTGCATTGTGATCTATATCAGTGGCAAACTTATAATTAGGGAGTAGCAACTACTGTAATTCTATGAATAATATCACCACATGAAGAACTGTATTAAAGAATTGCAGCATTAGAAAGGTTGAGAACCCTCCTATGGATATTTTTTCCCTTTTAAGGAGTGGGAGCATCTGCATTTTGGTCATCCTTCTTCTTAAGCTTCCTGTGGTCTGTGGATTGCATTTTGGGTAATTGGAGCTTTTTGGCTAATATCCACTTATCAATATCCATAGGAGGGGATATGGAAGCAAAGTTTAGAGCAGCGACTCAAGGAATGGCCATTCAGAGCCTGCCCCACATGTGGCCCATACACACACACACACACACACACACACACACACACACACACACACACACACAGAGCCACCAAAACTGGATAAGATTGATGAAGCTAAAAAATGCATGCTGAAAGGGACCGGATATAGATCTCTCCTGAGAGACACATCCAGAGCATGTCCAATCAGAGGTCAATGCTAGCAGCAAACTGAGACCAGGACCCCCTTGGGGGGAATTAGAGGAAGGATTGAAAGAGTTGAAGGAGCTTGTAACCCCATAAAAACAACAATGCCAACCAACCAGAGCTTCCAGGGACTAAACCACTACCGAAAGGCTATACATGGACTGATTCAGGGCTCCAACTGTTTATGTAGTAGAGAATAGCCTTGTTGGGGCACCAGTGGAAGGGGAAGCCCTTGGTCCTGCCAAGGTTGGACCCCCAGTGCAGGGGAATATGGGGAGGGCAGTAAGGGGGATGTATAGGGGGAACACCCGTACGGGGGGGGGAGGGGAGGGCATGGGTGCTTATGGACAGGAAAACGGGAAGGGGAATAACATTTGAAATGTAAGTAAAGAAATATATCTAATAAAAATTAAAAAAAGAAAGGTTGAGAACCACTGCTCTATACTCTGGTGTTAAGTGGGCCAATTGCATCATGGGAGGAAAAAAGCCTTCAAAACTGGCCTGATTTTGTCTGGGAGTTGATGAGAACTAGGATACTGACTTGAAAACATTTGGAATTTGAACACACGCTCAATTTAGGGCATTAGCTCAGGAACTCAGGAATCTAACATTACAGGAAAGACTGAGAGGAAACACATCCACAGACCCGTGTTTATATCGGGAAATCAGTCTGGAGGTTCCTCAGAAAATTGGACATAGTGCTACCTTAGGACCCAGCTATACCATTCCTGGGCATATACTCAAAAGATGCCCCAACATACAACAAAGATACGTGCTCCACTATGTTCATAGCAGCCTTATTTATAATAGCCAGAAGCTGGAAAGAACCCAAATGTCCCTCAACAGAGGAATAGATACAGAAAATGTGGTACATTTACACAATGGAGTACTACTCAGCTATCAAAAACAATGACTTCATGAAATTCTTAGGCAAATGGATGGAACTAGAAAATATCATCCTGAGTGAGGTAACCCAGTCACAAAAGAACACACATGGTATACACTCACTGATAAGTGGATATTATCCCAAAATCTCAGAATACCCACAATACAATTCACAGACCATATGAAGCTTAAGAAGAAGGAAGACCAAAATCTAGATGCTACAGTCCTTCTTAGAATGGGTGACAAAATACTCAAAGGAGGAAATACAGGGACAAAGAGTGGAAAAGAGACTGAAGGAAAGGCCATCCAGAGACTGCCTCACCTGGGGATCCATCCCATATGTAGCCATCAAACCCAGTCACTATAGCTGATGCCAAGAAGCACTTGCTGACAGGAGCCTGATATGGATGTCTCCTGAGAGGCTCTGCCAGAGCCTTGCTGATGCAGGTTAAGATGCTTGCAGGTATCCATCAGACTGAGTATGGGAGTCCCAATGGAAGAATTAGGGAAGGGACTGAAGGAGCTGAAGGGGTTTGCAACCCCATAAGGACAACAATACCAACCAATCAGACCCCTCAGAGCTTCCAGGGCTAAACCACCAACCAAAGAGTACACATGTGGAGACCCATGGCTCCAGCTGCAGATGTAGCAGAGAATGCATTGTCTGGCATCAATAGGAGGAGAAGCCCTTGGTCCTGTGAAGGCTTGATGCCCCAGTGTAGGGGAATGCCAGGGTGTTGAGGTAGAAGTGGGTGGGTAGGTGGGAGCGGGGCCATACTCATAGAAGCAGTGAGAGGGAGGATGAGAGAGGGGAGAACTAGGAAATGTAAATACATAAAATATCCAAAAGAGAGTGAAAAAACAGTTGGGGGCATGTCCCTGAGTTCGTACTCAGCCCTTGAGCAGGAATTACTCTTTCCTGTGAACAGTGTGGTAAATAGAGAAGCCACACTGGTGTCACGATGGGCGTCTGCTCCCCCATGGATCCTTCTCACGCCCCCTTTCTTTTGATCCTCGATATCCTTCGAGATTCAAGCCATCTACAAAGTCTTTCCCAATATTCCCACTCCCATGAGTCCCCACCCCCACTGTCTATGTCTTAGCTCTTTTCCTGTTACTGTGACTAAACACCCAGATGAAAGCAACTTGCTTTTGGCTCACAGTTCAAGGCTGCAGTCCACCATGGTGAGGAAGTCAAGTGGCAGGAGCTTAAAGGACCTGGCCACATTGCAGCCACTGCCAAGAGGTAGAGAGCAATGAATAAATGCTAATGCTCAGCTCACTCCACCAACACTGTAGAGTCTGGGATCCCTGCCCACAGTGGAGGCGAACATCAGGGTCCACATCATTTAACCTAGTCAAGACAACGCACACGGTGTGCTCGGGGACTCAGAGGGATGCTGGGAGGTGCTCCCAGGTGATTACACATCCCCTCAAGTTGACGACGCTGACCTCACAGTGTGAAACTGAGTCTTTTTCTGTACACAGAATTTCTTCTCCTCACAGAACTTCGTCTGACTTTCCTTCTTCACTCCTTGGTCTTGCTCTCTCATTTCAGTCCAGCACGAGACCTGAGCACAGTAAGGATCCTTCTGTGACAGTTTTCCCGGTAGAAGTTCAGGTTGAGATGGCCGTCTGTTCTTGTGCCTCTGTGCCCTGCACATGTTCATCTCATGGTCCTTCCACATCCATGTGTTCAAAACTCAAGCCGTCTCCCAGTGGGCAGCTCCATAGGAGACTATGGAGGCAGGTCAGGGTTTTGACCCAAGAGAGCTGAAAGACCTGAATTACCCTTTGGCCGCCAGAACAGTTTACTTTGATTTCAGGGGTTCTTGCCCTGCTTTTAAGAAAACTACATAAAATTCCTCTATCATACCACAGTATCTCATGCTGTACAAATTCTTGACTGTAAGAGTCATGTTAATAGTCTGCCTCAGAGCTTCATAGTCTGAAATCCAAAGCTATAATTGCTAAGTTGCGAGTTACCGAGGATGGCATTACTTTATCTTTTGAGAATCTTTGCTTATGCTATTCTATATTTTTCAAATGCTACCTTAGTTTACTGAACTTTCTTGCTGTGGAAATGATGTTAACTTTTTACTCTGAAAAGGATACTTAGGTAAATCTTTTAAGAATTACAGCAAGCCGTGGAGAGATCTCTGAGTTGTCGCGGACACCTGCTGCTCTAGGAGAGGTCCTGGGTTCAGTTTCTTAGAACCCACTCAGTGAGTTGCAACCAGCCAGCTCCAGGAATTTTGATGCACCCGTCTGGCTTGTGTGGGTACCACACACACACACACACACACACACACACACACACACACACACTCAGTTCTCAGCCAAGAACTGAAGCTCTCTCAGCAGGAAGCCCTTTCTCTGCATTGTTTCCTTTTCCTTACCTCAGTCCACAGAGGAGTGGATTACTTGAATTTTGAGTTTCTAATTGTCCTCTTTAATTTTAAACACTTGCTATATGTCCAAACAAAACATGCGCAACTAGTTTGTACTTTAAAACCTTTTAGGAATAGAATATACATGGAATGATATGTGAGAATTCTGCAGCTTGATTTTTTTCTTTGCTAGTAATAGTGAGATTCACCCACATTATTAAACATAGCTTTAATTAATCTCTTTTCATTGTAGCATAATATTTTGCAGCACAAGGACATTTAAGCTTACTTTTATTTTCCTTTTGCCTATTTGGTTAGATTCTGTATTTACTTTTGCAAACATTTCCGTGCATCTTCCTTTGCTTAATCTAAGATCTATTCCAAGGAGTGGAATTGGCAGGCGAAATGATTCAACTTTACTAGTTATCACAAAAACAAACACACAGAACCGTGATAACAGTTTCTGGCCTACATACTAAATAAAGGGTCCCATTGTCATGGCTGTTTGGCCTCTGACAATACCACCGAGTCTTGGTTCCCACTCCATGGTTCTAAGATGGCATCCTGATGCTGTTACCTGTATTTCCCACTGCTAGTGAAGTTTCTGTCATTTCACATTGCTGCTCTGGGGCTTTTGACTTCTGCATTCTACAAAGGCTCTTTTTGCCTTTTTATCGAGAGTCAACATTAATAAGGTAACATTTTCCTGGTTACTTATCTTTTCTCATATTGCAGCCTATATTTGAACGTTTTCGGGTCTACAGAAACATCTATTTGGATTTTAATGCTCTTTCTCTCTGCGGTGTCACCAGGGCTTTCATATGCCCTTTGTCTACTGATGTAGCCAAGTACCTAACGTGCGGCATGTGGCAGATAATCAAAAATGTTTGCTGAGTGCATGGACGCCTGAGTCACCCGTCTTGTCTTTCACAGTTGGCTCTTCTGTGTGTCGTTTAAAAAAAATCTCTTCTTAACTCGATGCCACACCGATTCCCCAATATTTCATTATAAATGTTTAGTCTTTTCTTTTTCCCCAGCAAATTCATCCTGCATCCTGGGTGGCTTTGCAGAGAAAAGGAAATGAATGAACTTCCCAGCAGCCTCTGTTTCTTATTAGATAGTAGTCAGGCCTCTTTACCTCTGGGGCCTCAAGTTTTCTGCCTTCAGGGCTGCTGGATCTGTTCAGAGGAGCTGTGGTGCTTGTCCAGTTATGAGCCAGGCATGTGGTGGGTCCTGATAATGTAGGCTTTGCTACTTCTCTCTCCTCACAATGAGCCCCAGGAATAGGACTCCTCTACTCTGCGACACTTCCAAGGGCGTAGACGCACCCCACCATGGGCTCCTTTCTTCTTCTCTCCATTCCCCTCCCAGTCTGGTTTCTTCTTCACAGTCTGGGTTTCTGGCTAAGCCGGGCAGCAGATGCCTCTCTTTTACAACCTGTCACAGACCTCTGAGTAGATGCAGGCAAGCCTCCGAGCAGCGAGCAGTGACACTGTTTCTCCTTCGGAACACTTAAAAAACACTTTCCTTCAGACCAGATCTGCCTTTATGTAGGACCAGGGACCGGTTTCCTCCAAACGAGGCTTGCGCTTCGCTTGTACTGCAGCTCCTCCTGTCCACAGCCAATGGCCCTGGTGGCTCTTCACTCTGAGTAGTGGCTTGCTAGGCACAGGGACAGGTAGATGTGTCATCTAGGTATAAGACGTAAATATAATCACACTGCTTGAATCACACTGGGCTAGCAACTACCACATGGAGTAAGTCGCACGTTTGTAGGCTGCATCCATGATCCATGACCTTGATCTGGCTTCACGTTTCACCTCCTGGCATTCTGTTCAGAGAATGGGAATACTTAGCTATGGAGGTTCATTGGGAGCTTGGGATGTGTTATTTTTGCCATGCCATGTCTTGCACTAGGCCTCCCGTGCTGGTTTGTGGCTGACCATCATTACCAGTCAATCTGGAGTTGGTGTGTGGCAGGACCACGCCTTGGTCAGGGCATCTAAGCACCCTAGTCATTCCTCCTGGATCCTCTCTCTGGCCACTTGCTCAGTCTCTGCGTTAGTTACTTTTTAAAGTGATTTTTTTTTATTGTTTGAAAAATTCATACAGGCACAGAATGTGCTTTTGATTGAAATCTGCCCCCGTTTCTCTCCCCCAGTTCTCCCAGGGCCCCTCACCACCATCCCCCCCACCCTTGAAGTTATCTTTAAGCTCACTGAGTTTCCCATTGCTGTGAGTAAATACACGGCAAGAGGAAAAAGTCAGTCGTAGTGGGGTGGCATGGCAGTAGGCAGGTAGCTGCCTGCTCACATCCGGTGTAGCAGGAAGAAGGCCATCTGGCATACAGCTGACTCCTCCCTCTCATTTGTTCTAGAACCTCAGTCTACTGGGTGGTGCTGGTGCCGCTTGGATTCAGGGCAGGTCTTTTCTTAGGAAACACCTTTGCTAACACACTCAGAAGTGACTCACTACTATTTTAGTGTTTGTTATGAAGGGTGTGTGCGTCTCATCAATTCACATCATCACCATCATAACCACCACCATCACCACCACCACCACCACCACCACCACCACCACCATCACCACCATCACCACCACCACCACCACCACCACCACCACCACCACCACCACCACCATCACCACCACCATCACCACCATCACCACCACCACCACCACCACCACCACCACCATCACCACCACCACCACCACCATCACCACCACTACCACCACCACCACCACCACCACCACCACCATCACCACCACCATCACCACCATCACCACCACTACCACCACCACCACCACCATCACCACCATCACCACCACCACCACCACCACCACCATCATCACCATCACCACTACCACCATCACCACCACCACCACCACCACCACCACCACCACCATCACCACCACCACCATCACCACCATCATCATCATCATTTTGAGACAGCATCTCTCATTGAACTTGGAACCCACTAGTTGTCTAGATTGGCTGGTTTGAAAGTCCCAGGAATCCTCCTGCCTCTGCTTCCCTAGAGCTAGGATTACACATTACCATGCCAGCATTTACAGAGGTGCTGGGAATCAAACTCTGGTCATGTTTGTATGGTGAGTACATTACATACAAATCTGTCTTCCCATCCTCATGCTAGAGTGCCTTAGTCCAACAAAACTGACAATCCAAATTAGTGATCAGTCTTGAACTCCAAACCTCAGTTTGGTAAGTGGACTATTGCAAACCCTCTCCCTCTTAGGCCAGTGAGATTCTTTTTCTCTTGTAGCTTTCAGAGAAGTAGCAACCACTCCTGAACCCCACAGGACAATGCTGTTCAATACTACACAGCACCACAGCCCACATATGTGACCATAAATATTCTAGTAGCTACAATAAACAAGTTCAGATAAACGGGCAGAGATCAATGCCAGTGTCGTATTTCAGTTGTCTCCACTGCGTCCACAGGCTGCGGAAACATGTAACCAACATGGGACTCTAAGTGAGCTATATTGCTCTGCTCTTTCGAATAGTGTTTGGACATGCAGTGCTCAGCTATGTCCTGAGTTCATGCCAATGCAGAGTGATCCTATTCTGAATGCTTGACTGCGAGGCATGCCCATTGGATGCTGTTGGAGTGCTGTGCGGGGTGCTGTGTGGGGTGCTGCGCGGGGTGCTGTGTAGGGTGCTCTGTAGGATGCTGTGCAGGGTGCTGTGCGGGGTGCTGTGCGGGATTGGTTGGGAAGAGAGGGATATCCAGTTGCTCACTTGCTCTCAATCACTTACACACAAGCAGTTTTCCCCTCTGTCGTCTTCTCAGTAAACTGTATATCTGTACAGTTTAATCTCCACAACAGTGCTTTGGTTGTGCAGTATTCCCTCATAGGCTCATGTGCTTGAACACTTGTTTCTCAGTTGGAAATTCGATTTGGGGAGGTGGTAAAACTTTAGTGGCCCCTCAGAGGGGCAAGTAGGTCACAATGATTTTGTTTTGAGGTTTTATAGACAACTTGCTGTCAATTCCCCTTTATTCCTATTTTACTGGAAGGCGGAGTATCTTCAGAGAGCCTTTCTCCCACCATGGAGCTGTCCTACTATGTGCTCTCCACCATGATAGACTGTACTCTTTAAACTATGAGCCAAAGTCCTATGTCCTTAGGTTACTTCTTGTTAGGTGTTTGATTACAGCAACAAGCAATGGCTTTTGTGTTTATATCAAGGAAGCCTAGGAGCCAATGTACATCCAGGTCAGATGTCTCTTACAGGCACAGCGCTGATCGAGGAAACAGATCAACCACAGTCAGCCAGCACTGAAGAAGATTCCATCTCCTCCCCAGCAGCCCATTTACCCTACAGATAAAGTGGTATTTCACAGCGACATCCAACCTCAGTGGGGAGCCAGGGGAGGAAATTGGAGAGAAGAGCTGAGAGACTTAGGAGACCTCGGAGTCAACCGCCAGACTCAGAAGGAAACAGAAATAGAGGGTGATGAGGGAACAAATGAAGAAATAACGATCAGCAGAGAACTGACCAAGTGTGGAGAAAGACTCAAGAGGGCACACAGGGAACCCCACCTGAAACCCACAGGCAGGAGTGAAGAGGTCTGTACTGACACAGGCGGGAGTGAAGAGGTCTGTACTGACACAGGCGGGAGTGAAGAGGTCTGTACTGACACAGGCAGGAGTGAAGAGGTCTGTACTGTGACACACAGTTAGGCTGGATGGAGAGGAGTAAGTTTCTAGATCTAGGCCACATTTTCAAAAATTCTGCATTCAACACAACTTTATGAGCGGGAGCACACTTCAAAACTGCGGCCACATACATGAAGAGAAACCATTCAACAGAACCGCTCACTGAGGTTGTCTGGTGTCGAATGTGTCAGGCAAATACTTTAGTGATTACAATTTCAGATGAAAGAAAAATGATCTCCAGTAGAAAAACATTTTAGATTTGGTGGGAGACTCTGCTTTCACAGTTTTTGATTCTAGAAAATGGTGAAATTATTACACATATATTACACATTCATGTTATACACACGCACATACACACACACACACACGCACACACACACATTATGTCGCTGTGGTAAAATCCTTTGGCAAGAGCAGCTTAAGGGGAGAGGGTCTACTCCGGCTCACAACTCCAGAGCTAAGACAGTTCATGAGGGTGGGGAAGGGGTGGCAGCAGGATTGTGAGGCTAGCCTGGCACATTGCACCCACGGTCTGGAAGTGGAAAGGGGTGGGACCAGGCTGTGGAACCTCAAATCCCACCTCCAGAGACATAGTTCCTTCAGCAAGGCTGTGCCTCGAAAGACTCCACAAGCTTCCGTTACTTGGGGACCAAGTATTCCATCAAAGGAGCCTATGGGGAACACTGCTTATTCAAACCACAGCACAGTGGCCCAGGAGCCATGATTCAGTGCTGGCACATGTACCCGCCATTGCTCGTGGGTCATTAGACAGAGCTTTGTCAGGGTGGCAGCTTCCTGCGCTCTTTTCTTACTGCGTCCTTTTCTGTTTTGAAGTTACCATAGCAAAGGGTAAAGGCTGCGTCTTAACTCCTTTGCTTGTCATTAGAGTTTAGCCACTTGTGTGTGTTTATAGTAATCTATTATTTGGTGTGATCCTGTTTTGGATTCTATACAAATGAAATCATACCTTACCCTCCCTGCTCAGCGTTATGGGTTTAAATCGTATCTCGAGTGACACGTGAAGCTGAGCTCATCGGCTTGCACGGCTCTGCCGTCCTCTGGGTGGCTTCTTTCTGTACTGCTCAATTCATTGTATTCAGGAGTTCTTCCTTTGAAGGATATGATTGATACATGACTTTCATTCTTATATCACTTGTGTCTGGTTTTGTTAGCAAGATTTTGATAATGTCGTAAAATGAATAGCTAGGGGTTCTTTACTCTGATCTGAAAGGATCTTTTTGAAGATGGGAATTAGCTATATTTTGAAGGCTTTGTGGTGTTCAACCTAAAATTCACACGACTGTTGTTTTCTTTGTGAGAAAAAATGTTAAATATTCTTTCCTTCCCTCCCTCCCTCTGTCCATCCCTCCTTTCACCCCTCCTTCATTCTTGGTCAGTTTTTGATAGTTTTCCCAATATGTCATATAGAATGGGATAATTTTCCATACCCTGTGTTCTGAGACATTATTTCGTTTTAGCTCATCTCCCTCTCTCAATGGTTGGCGCCATAATTTCACCTCTGAAGAATTACTGGTTCCTGTGCTGATTTCCCTGCCTCTGTCACTTACCCTGCTTTCCACCTGTTCTCCAGATGAATCATTTCATCTCTTAATGTCCCCCAGTCTTCTGAAAGAGAACGTTGTTTCATCACCTGCCTTCTACTCCCCTTCAGGGTCCTGAAGGTTCCCCATGTTCTCTTCTCTTCATTCCTCTTAAACTCTGTGCTCCAGCTATGTGGGCCTATGTTCCTCCATTCTTCCAACTTGCCATAGTCTCTCCAGCCTCCTACCTTTGCCCATGCTTTCAAGATGCTTCTGTTTCTCCATTCTCTCTCTGATTTTCTGAGAGATTTCTACTTGTCCTTTACATCTCTCTTTGGTGGCCACTGCCTCTGTGACATCCTTATGTGAGGCTGAATTGTCCTGTCTTTTCCTCTCCAGCGTGACTTGTATCCCATGGCTTCCCAATGTCTTGTTTGCTTAGCTGTCAGTCTACGCTCAGATCCAGATGCTGAGCAGTCTGCCCACATGGCGTGTGATGTTTGGTCTCATGGCTAGCATAGCATCTGTGATGGAAAGTACTCGGTGCATGCTTGTATTAACTTGCAAATTAAAAACTTGCTTTTGGAACTTCAGGATCACAATAAGCGTAGCATTGATCGTCTGCAGGGGCCCCACTCAGTTTGAGGAGCTCTCCCACTTGCATTAGAGAGGCCCAGCAACTGTGGGAAGTGAAATGGCTTTCATTCCAGTTTACAGATGAGAAGCCAGAGATCTTAAGAGGCTATATACCTTTCCAAAACTACGTAAGCTGCTTCCTTGGGAACACAAGACCATCCTGGAGGCAGCCCAGGCAAGCAAGCAAGCAACCCAGTACCTCTTCTGCCTAGTTTCCTTATCTAGAAGTTATCTTTATCCTTACTGTCTTTAAGCCCAGTGTGGCTGCATCACAGGAAAGATCTTTATGTATTTCTCTCGGGCCTGATTTTGGTTAAAGAAAATGTAGCAACTCATGACAAAAGACACCATAGGTTTTCCTTTTGTCTCTTTTGCTTGTTTTTCTTCCATGGGTGTTTTTTTTTAATTGTGGCAACATTATTACTTTAATAACTAAGATAATAAAGAAACAAAACTATTCCACCTCCACTTCTTACCCAGATGCCTGCCTGCCTGGGTGTTGCTGAGTTCGCCTGGCTTTGTCTTCCTTGTTTAGTGATGCTGGAAAAAGTCCTGGGGCTATTAAGTGATCCGGCAAAAGCTCACTTTCTTCTGGAGGTGGGTTGGGCCTGAAGGCTCCCAACTGCAAATCTGGCCCCTTGTGAACCTGAGTTTCCATCACTAATTGGGACAGGTGTCTAGCATCTCCATGTTGGTCTAGTTTATGAGTACTGCTTTCCATGTATCTGGACCGTAGACTGAAATGAACGCAATGTTTCTTTGGACTTTAAAACTAAGAGACAATTTCACACCAAACAAGTATGGCATAGTATGATTCTGTTCATGAGACCCCAAAGAAATTTACTTACAGTTTAAAAATTAAAAGTTACACTTTGAAAGTATAAAAGTACACCAACTTAAATTCACAGACATGTATCACCTTTAACATATGATTTGATTAGGGCCTATAGTTAGAACACTTTTTTTGTTAAATAGAATATGTAAGGTTTGTTACATAGTTCCATTTTAACCAATGCAGATGATACAGTACATTGCTGTTGCAGCCCCAGCATGGTTCTGTAGCCATTGCAATACACAGGTGGGTATTATTATGAAAACATTTTGCTTTATCTTTAGAAAGTCCTGTATGTTTTATGCTAAACCTCAAGATTTTTGAGGTCCATGGGAATTAGAGTGCCATTGTTTACACCTGAAGCATAGAATTCCCTAAGCCAAATCATCGCCCCCCTCCCCCATGTCTTGCTTTCCTAAGAATGCTCATGGAGGCCCGAGCATCCAGTTTTGGCGGTTCCTCTGCATACTTCCTGCCCTGAAAACTTAGAAAAACAAACTGGCTTGCGATGAACGTAAGTGATTCTCAGAGTGCAAACAGCCGGTTTGTGTCTTTGTCTTCTTCCTTGGGGAGGCTTCTCTTTGAAAGTTTGCATGGTTTCAGCCACACAGACGTGCTGTTTCCTGAAACCAAAAAAGATGAAAGACTGAGAAAGGCCCAGAATAAACATGAATATGTCCCCAGTGGGTTTCTGCTTGGTGTCTAGGTGCGTGGTGTCTCACTGCTGAGGGGAGTAGCTATAATGCATTTTTTTTTGCTACCGAATTAACAGATTCATGCATGAGAGTTATGTGCATGTTGGCATGACATTCAGTAACGGTCACCCATGTTGCAACAAAGAACATCCATCGTGTGTGGGTGATTACTCGTTTGTCAGGGAACTGGCTGCCATGCCTTACACACATGTTGTGTCATATGTGCTCCAATTATCTCATGAGGGTGTGACCTGTCAGGTTCATCGGGCAAAAAAGAACAGGGGATATGGCAGGTGGCAGAGAGTCGGAGGCAGGAGGCTTGAGGAGCGGGGAACCTAACCTGGCCAGGATGTCCCAGTGCTGTACTTGGACCATAGAACAGAGGGGTCTGCTGCTGCAGACAGAGCTCCCTACAAAACCTGTCGGGTCTCTGGGATCTGTGGGGTCCTAGCTAGGACCCCAGGGAGCACAGACATAATGGGATCTCCTAGGAAAATGGAAATATGCACCTATTAGTTTAGAGACACGAAAAAAAATGGCGATTCCCCAGCAACCTTCAACCTACCTTGGCCTGACCACTCTATGCACAACTGCCATTGTCTTGCTGTCCCCAACACTTCCTTTCCCGTATGACATCGAACACACTTGCCTTCTCTGTCATGCTTACTGCCTAGTTATACCCCGAAGTCCTTAGGACTGTGGTTCTTTCTGCCTTGTTGATTGCCTAAATGTCAGCGCTAGTTACCCGGCAGGGCACATGGAAGGCACTTGAACGTTTACTGACTTACGCCCTCTCTGGAGACAAAGTCTCACTCTATAGCTCATACTCAGACTCATAGTTACTCTCCTGCCTCAGCTTCCCAAGTGTTGGAATCGCAGGTGTGAGCCACTCACTACAGCGAGGTTATCCTGAACACATATAGATTGGATGATGTAACAGGCCTTATAAACCTCAAGATTTACTTAGATATTCCTTCCTTTTGCCATTTCCCCTCTCACCGCATTGATAAAACAAAATAGTTAACTGTACTTCACTAAAAAGGCGAAGATGCCTTTCCTCTGCCAGACAGACGGTGGGAGTGTCTGTGTTTAAGAGGCCGTGGGAAAACACAAGTTTCACTTTCGGATCAAAGTGCAGATTCCAGGAAAAGTGTTTTCCCTCAGCGTGGAATTCCAGTCAGGACCTATATACTGTTCTTCCTCAGTCCAGCATTCCTTCCAGGGCCTATTGAGTGTTCTCCTCTGACATGGGATTCCTGTCAAGACCTGTAGAGTGGTCTTCCTACACATACTATCCTTGTCAGGGCCTATAGAGTGTTATCTCTTTAAACGGAATTCCTGTGGGTCCTATAGAGTAGTCTCTCTGTTCATATCACTCCTGATGGGGCTTATATAGTGGTCTTCTTCAACATATTCATGGAATTTCTTTTCAGATCCATATAGTGTTTTACCTCGGCACAGAATTCTTGTCTTTTGTCAGGATGCTGTAGAGATTCTAGAGCTAAAACAAAGAGGTTCCCTCACTTCTGCATCCCTTCCTGAGTAGTTTGCCCCCACCGAGCCACATCCTTCCTATAAAATATCATCCCCTTCCCCAATGACTTCCTTGGCAGCCATATAGTCCTCATTCAGGTGACTTGGCCAGGAAGGGTGAGAACAGAAAGAAGAGTGGAACCATGGGTTTAGGTCTTCAGGTCTAAGAGCCCTGTTCACAGAAGCCCATGTTCACGGTTTTCCTGAGGTATTTTAATGTAGACCCAGTTCCTTGTGGCCTTTTGCTAATGGAAGAGTCCAATGGACTCTTCATTAAGATTATGGGGGGCAGGGGCTGGGGATTTAGCTCAGTGGTAGAGCGCTTACCTAGGAAGTGCAAGGCCCTGGGTCGGTCCCCAGCTCCGAAAAAAAGAACAAAAAAAAAAGATTATGGGGGGCAGACCCCGGAAAAAGAGGGCTGGTGTTGCGTATCCACAGGAGGATCCTCATTCTATGCCATGTATCTGCTCACTTAGAGTCTCCTGGAGCTGAGGGAATTCGAAGACACTGGCTGCATGAGGGGATCTGTGCTGGGGCAGCAGCAGCTTGGGTTAGCTTCTGGGAAAGAAGTGCATTATTAGAGAAGTGTGTATGAAGCCTTGTGCTGAGAGCGCTTAAGATGTGGAGACTGAAGAGTAAGAAGACCCCATTTTCAATGTTTCTCCTTTCAGGGAACTGAAAGCTCTCTGTGAAGTGTTCCAGAAAGATCTTCTCATTGATTGTTCCAAAAAAAGTGTGTGTGTGTGTGTGTGTGTGTGTGTGTGTGTGTGTGTGTATGACACAGAGAAGAGAGACAAAGAGAGACAGAGAGAATGTATGTCTCTGAGAGTGTGTGTATATGTGTGAGAGAGTGTATTTGTATGAGTGTGTGTATGTATGTGAGTATGTGTTTGTGTGTGTCAGTATGTGTGAGTGTATGAGTGTGTGCCATAAAAAGACACAGATAGATGATAGATGATAGATAGATAGATGATAGGATGATAGATAGATGATAGATAGATAGATGATAGATGATAGATAGATAGATAGATGATAGATGATAGATGATCGATAGATGATAGATAATAGATGATAGATGATAGATAGATGATAGATAGATGATAGATAGATGATAGGATGATAGATAGATGATAGATAATAGATGATAGATGATAGATGATAGATAGATAGACAGATAGATAATAGGTGGGTATGGGAGGTAGATGATGAATGATGATCTAAACTCTGGTTTGTTGGAGTCCTAAGTGAAGTATTTGTGTTTCTAGAACCTTCTCTGGAACACCTTCCTGGCCCTTCCTACCTGGTTTGCTATTCACATCTCTTTTAGACATTTGGCCCAGAAAGAAGCTAACATCAATGGCTGAGGTTGAATCTAGAAATCATTTTAGACCAGGCCCTTAATACAGTTTGCAATGTATCAGGAGACACAATTTCTTGATGGTAAATACAGATGTGGAATACTAAATTCCTCATTAATTTTTGTATTTTAGACTGAATTTTGCTATGAAACCCACGATGTCCTCAGATTCAGATCCTCCCTCCTCAGCTTCTCTAGTGCCAGGGTATAGGCACGTCTCACCATGCCTGGTCCTACGGTTAATTTTTAAAAACTCATGGAAAACATGTAAAAACTCCCATGTTTCAGCCTCCATATCCTAACCTTGCCAAAGCAAATGTGTTTCATATTTCATCAGGAAGTTTCAGACACCAAATACTTAAATGTCTCGAAATGATGAAATCCTGCTTAGAAATAAAAATTATCTGGAAGGTTTCTTGTTTAACCTTCATTCCAGGTTCCAGAAACAAAACACACATTGTGGTTTCTGGAGCAGAGGTGTGCTGGTACTGAGTTTACATACTGTTAGTCATCTTAATTTTTTCCTTCTGGGCTTTAAAAGGTACAAACTGTAAAGTCCTGGGTTCCATCCTGGCCTAAATGATCCATGGCCAGGGGCCACCAGAGGGGTCCTTTCTCACTTGGTGCTGGCTGTGAGCCTTGGATTCTCTCTGCTCTTCCTGGGAAGCACATTTCTGGATTTGTGGCATGCCATCACTTAGGGGAGACCACAACAGTGTCCCCTCCATCTAGAAGAAGATGTCTCCCTTGGAGAGTGTGGGTGCCATAGCTAGAAACTGGCCTGTGTATGCATACTGTTCCTGACTTTGAAAGATCTCCTCAGATCCCTGGTAGAGTGCAGTAGCCATGACTCAGACTTTGCCTTCTTGGCTTTCAGCCTTGTTCTAGTCATACCTGGGAATGACGGAATCTCAGTTCTTCCACCCAGCATCATACCCGTCCCACCCCACTCCCACCACCTCTTTGTCTCCAGATGATATATTTCACTGGATGATAGATTTCTCGATTTCACTGATGACCAGCATAGAGACATCTGAAGTGAGGAGACTATACCGGAATCAGTTCTTCATGGGCCTGGAGACAGGCTGCAGCCTGTGCCTGCTCAGGGTGTGGATTGCTGACAAGGATGCTGATGGAGACCATGCCTCTCATTTGGGCGGAAGGGAAACGAAGAGAAAGAGACGCATATACACAGATGGAGCTGGGATTCAAAACAACCCTGACAGGCTGGAAGGACGAGCCAGATGGAAAGGGGATGTGAACAACAGGAAGTTGGAGAGTCCAGTCACAGCCCAGAGTGCAGGGACTTGTTTAACATGGTTCAGCTGCATCCCATGGGAAAAAGACTTGGGGGCCTTCCCCAACTGGCCATGGTTCTGTGAGTTTGTGAGGTGGTGCTTGGCTGAGCTCACACTCTGCAGAGAGATTAGTATCCCACCTACAGGGCTCAGACTGAGCTTGCAATGTTCAAGCTGGCCTGTTACATCTCAGTGGAAATCCCATTGTGTTCTCACTGACTGACAACTGAATGATTTTTGAGGCACCTTAGGTCCTGTTATCTGTGATAGGAATGCCCTGTTAGTTTTCTCTTCTTAGGATGTCATTCTGAGAGACAGAAACCAAAAATCCACACACACTAGTTGTCCAGCAGTCACCTGCTGGGTGTCCTCTGTTTAATTCTGAAACTGTCTCTCTGAAGGTATCATCAGACCCATTATGTTAAGGGTTGAGTCCTACAAGACTGTTCTCCACCTTTAGACCAGATTACCAGTGACTAGTGTCACATGTTCACCCTGGTAGTGCGCCAGGCTCAGTCTGCTGGAATACTTCTTGCTAACTGGGTGGAGTGGACATAGTTAGTGACATCTCTGGTGTCAGCACTGCTTTCACGGGGATGACCTCCCCGTTCCTCAGTGGCCGGATGGAAGGTTCCATCATCCTATCACATGGCCGGTCCTAACCAGCTTCCATTTGGGGTTTTCCAAGAGTGAGGGCATCAGAAGACACGTTCTATAACCCAAGATTTACAACAGTCTTAGGAGCCTTGTGTTAGAAACTGTGGTCAAAGACCAAACACATAGTTTATCACAATTTTACAACAGTCAAACCCCATCTTTGTCCTTTACAGGGTATGAGTGGAGGCCTACAGTGACAATCTGGTTCTTGTTGGGCTGTATGTATTTCCTCCTCTAAGAGTCGCAGCCTTCAGTGGGGATAGGGGTGGAGGACCCAGCTGTATTCCCAAGTCCCACAGTTATCGTCCCTGGGGTTCATCTGGATTCCTCCCGCCTGCCGCTGTCCCCGGTGACTCAGCAGCTGTGGACAGTGGCTGGTGTGGATGATACATTTTGGCAGCTTCTTTCCCCGGTCCTGGCTCTTTGCCCTGGGAAGATCTCACACTTCCTATCTGGCGCCTCTCCCTGGCCTTGCCTCCAGCTCTCACTACTTGGATGCCTTGGTGACCTCTTTGGTCACCTCATCCCACAAGAAGCCACATGCTTAGAGTTTCTGTGACAGTTAAGTAGTCAACTCCCTTCTGGATGGAAATGTTAGGCTCGTGAGCTTTCTGAAGCCACGAGTTAACCAAACCATCTCTCCTAAAAGATGACCCAGCTTTTCTGCCGGTCTTATCACGCATAGGCAGTGATGCGGCTCTACCGGTGTAGGGTGCTGAACAGCTCACTCCTGGACCTCTGCATAGGAAGCATAGGAGCTGTTTCCCAAGGCATGAAGACCCTCTTTGTTACTGTCACCATGATGTGAATGACAGTGTGTCCTTATCTCTTTTGGAACCACAATAGAGAATGTGTTGCAACCTTAATATAAGAAGCAAGACTTTGTCTCTATTCATTATTTCAGCAGCGGCTCAGTTCTTGTTGATGAAATCAATCTGAGTTAAGGAGGAAGAAGATGAAATAATGGTGATGTTTTCTGAGGTTTTGGGGTCTTTATGTCCCTTGTTAAATGACACTTCTTCCGGTGAGATACAAGGCAAATGATACACACTCATAGGGTGGCTATGAGGATAAAACCAAGACTTTTTGTTTTTTTAGTGTGAGACAGGGTTTCTCTGTGTAGTTCTGGTTGTCCTGGAACTTACTCTGTAGGTCAGGCTGGTCTTAAACTCACAGAGATATGACTGCCTCCTGAGTGCTGGGATTAAAGGCATGCACTACCATGTTTGGTGAGACCTTTTTCTTTTAAAATACGAATCTTAGCTAGTAGTAGATGCTCAGAAAAATCTTTTTTATTTCTGCTTTATTTCTATGAAAAATGTATGTTTCTCCTCTTTTGCATAGACAGCAGGAATGGATGACTTCGAGGAAACTGTTCTCCAGACACTGCAGAACTGATGCACAAAGGAACTCACAGAGACAATGGCAGTACACACGGCCTGCACAGGCTCAAGCCAGATGGGTCTCAGCACTGAGAGGGGGAAGAGGACATGGGCTCTTATCTCTAACCAAAAATCTACCCAAAACTTACACTTGCCTGCAAAGAAAGAATTAGTTCTTTTCCAATGGAGTTTTACTATGGCGTGTAAACACTTCAGGGTAGGCCCATGCCCAGCAGGCAAGGCCATACACAAAGCCAATTCAAAGGTGTATTCTTTTGGTTGTATATTATGACTCCTGATGTGTGTGTGTGTGTGTGTGTGTGTGTGTGTGTGTGTGTGTGCGCGCGGGCGCGCACACATGTGTAAATATGTGTTTCTCTCTCTTTTGCTTTGTTTCATTTGCTTTTTGTTTTTTAAAGAGAGAGGAAGAAAGGGTATAGATTTGGGTAGGTGAAGAGGTAGGAAGGACCTGGGAGATGGGGAGGGGAAAAGCCTGTTGGGAATAAATTGTGTAAATTTTATTTCAACTAAAAACAGCAAATAAATAAACAAAAATGAATACAGAAAATGTCAATAATACCCATTTATCCTGATAATAGAGTACCGATGCTTTTATGTAAGTAAGTCGGAGGCAAATCATCTGCAGAGTTCAGAAGCAGTGCCTTCGCTGAGTGTTCTAAACCCCTGTTCTACTTGGGGAGAATCAAGCAACGAAGGCATCCATTTCACAGGTGTAAGATCCTTCCTGTGTCTACCGTAAAGCTGACCAGTAACTCCCAGACTAATTGGACACAGTAGAGATTATTTTCTGCCATGAACAAGAAAATAATACACTTGAAAGTCAAAACAATTGTTCCCTCGATTCTGGAGGTACCGTTGAGTGGATTAGGATTGTCGATTGGGGAATAGACTAAGGTTTTGACAATTCAGTCTGATATTTATGCAATATAATTTGCTGCATATTAAAAATTTACTCTTTTTAATAAAAATGTATGTGTGGGCACTTATGTACATGTGAACATGTACACATGTGTATTTATATACATAAGTGCACGAATCATGTATGTATGTATGTATGTATGTATGTATGTATGTATGTATGTATGTAGTATGTATGCTGTAGAACAGCCTCGAGTATCATCTTCACGAATGCTTTGGGACATGGTCTGTCACTGGCCTCAGACTTTTAAAAAGAGCTCTAAAACACACTACCATGATCGACCTCATAAGGGAGAGGAAGCCTCAAGAGTCTCCCTGATGGGAGTTAAAGAAGACATGAAAAGACTTATTGGAACTTGAAAGGTCTGTGGCTGATTTTCTAATAGGATAGGGGTACAGCGGGCAGATAAAGATTCTGACTGAAGAGGAGTGTGGTATTAGAGACTGTGGGACCCAGGCTGGGGACCGTCCCTTTCATGGAACCCAGGAGTGGACATGTGCTCAGTGGTAAGAATGTTGCCCGGGAGGGAGTGGTGGGGACAGATGAATGACCCTGGCATGTTTTCCATGCAGTAGCAGGTGTCTGGTGTCTGAGGCGCTAGTGGCGGTTCCAAGTCAAACCCTGCCTCCTTCTGTTATTAAAGTTCCTAGAAAAAAGCCACAAATATGCTAAACATTCTGCAAGGCTGATTGGCTGATTAGAATGTCCTGATTGTGGAGAGTTAGAATGTTGGCGATCTAGAGCCAAGTTATCTTGGGTTATTGTGAGTCTCTTAACTGCCATTTTGTTGTCTGTCTGCATATGGCCTAACTTCTCTATTATGCAAACCTTCCACCAGCCCCAAAGCCAGGAATGCCATCAGAATAGTGTCTTGAGATATATAGCAGCGATTCTCCACTTTGAGGTACTCTAAGCACCTGGAATTCCTACCAACCAATGTGGAACATGCCTCGATTTGTGTATTCTTGGGCTGTCACTATATTCCAACTTGGCTCAGGATAAATTATCTCTTATTCTCTTTGAAGTGAACACACATGTTTTTTAAGTGTGGTGTGTGTGTGTGTGTGTGTGTGTGTGTGTGTGTGTGTGTGTGGTGTGTATACATGTGTGTGGCTGCAGAAGCTAGGAGAGCATATTTGGTGTCCTGCCCTATTGTTCTCCACTTTATTCCTCACCAAACTGAGAACCTGGAGCTAGGCTGGGTGGCCACCAAGCCCCATGCTGTCCCCACGCTGTCCCCACGCTGGCCTTACAGACATGCATATGACTATAAGTTGCTGTGGATCCTGGGATCTAAACTTGGATACTCTTACATGCTCAGCAAGTGCTAACCATGAGAACTCTGCAGCCCCGTGGTGGATCCTTCACTCTCACAACCACCTCTCGTTTCTAATGTTTCATTCTTAGTCCTGGATTATCCCAGAAAGCAAGCAAGCAGGCTCCTGAATCTCCAGTCTTTGAAAACTCTGCCTGTTCCTCTCGCTGTGCCCCATCTAAGTCTCTCTTTATGGTATCCATTTCCTCTAATCCAGGCTACTTCTTAAACCCAGTGCAAATTTCCCTAGCACTGTACAGTACTGCTCTTGTCAAGTCTACTCTGACTTTTGCAGTCCCACATTCCTTGGAAGCTACTCCAGTCTTGTCTTCCTCAACTTCTTAGTGACAAAGAAGACAGTGATGACTCTCTTTGATGCTTAATCCTTCCTGGATCTAGAATTGGGTTTTTCCTTCTTTTCTACTCCCATAGCTGAATAATTTATCTCTCTCCTATCTCTCTGTTTCTTTTACTTCTTCACTTCTACTGAATTTCAAATGTTGGAGTTATTAAGGGCACCAGGTCAGCAATCTTGTCTGGTGTATGGGCCTCTTTCTGCACCCTCTCTGTCTCTGTCTCTGTCTCTGTCTCTGTCTCTGTCTCTCTGTCTGTCTCTCTGTCTCTCTATCTCTGTCTCTCTGCCTCTGTTTCTCTCTATATCTCTGTCTCTCTGTTGGTGTGAGTGTGTATGCGTGTGTGTGAGTGTGTGTGTGTGTGCATGTGTGTGCGTGCGTGTGTGTGTGTGTGTGTGTGTGTGCATTTAAGCAATGATTTCTAATCTCTCTGCTGAGTTCCAGTCTTGCGTGTGCAGTAGCTGTGTCAGGCTGTCTCAGGCTTTCCTCATGAGCATTTCAGCCTTACCATGACTCAAAACAGCTCTACCCATGTGTTATTCCTTCTGACAGATGTTCTGCCTTAGGACCACCCACCACTGAGTTCCTTTACAGGTAGCTGCTCCAGCCAAACCCCAGAGTAGTGATGAGGGGGAGGGAGAGGAAAAGGGTGGAGGTCCTGGGCTGCTCACACCCTGATCTCTTCCTGTTCGGCATACACAGTTGCTTCTACTCATGTTTCTACTTCACTCCTTCTCATTGAAAGGAGATACCAGCCCAAGGAAACAATTTTTTTTGCCTGGATTTGTATCCACAGCTTCTAGCTAGTCTTTGTGAGTCTGTTTTGCCTCCTCTTGCCCATTCTCCACAGACCAGTCAGTGTTCCAATGCTCCTCTATGGCTCTGTATCCCTTTGCTGGTAGCCTACAAGACTTCGGATGACCTGCAGCTTCTTTCTTTCCTATCTCCATTATTCTTCTGGTCCACAATGAGCTGGGCCACACTGCTCCTCTCTCTGTATCTCCAGCCCACTGACGTCCTTTCCAAGTGAGGGTTTTGAGGATCGCTCTTTATCTGACCAAAATACACATCCTTGCTTTTTTGTATGCTTCTCCTTTCTTTGCTTTAGGAAGGAGACAAACGCCATCTTTTCGGGCATTCTTAGCTGGACCTCATCTTTACAACCCACTCTCCTTTCCTTGCTGTCATATTACTCAGGACATTTCATTTATGACACTTATAACTTCAACTTTTCTTGTCTGCTTATTTATTTTTTTGATACATCTTCTCAACCAAAAAGGTAACCTCTATGATTATAGAGACCTTACTATTCATGTTTCTCATGGTATTCATTGCACTAAGACCTGTGGTAGGCATTGAAAGGTCCTCAGTATATTGAATAAATGATCAACAGAATGGACTTCTCTATGTGTGGTCCAAGGCTGAGATGTTCCAGCACAAGCATTGGCCTGGGTTGGTGGGAATGTACATGCACAGCCTTATCATATCCGTTTGTAAAGTAAAGGTTTGGACCTTGATGGCTTGTAAGAGCTCTTCAGACTTTCAGAATTATGCTTTCACGAACTCTGAAGGCAATAGAAACAAATGAGAATGTGGGGTTGGCAGGAGGGCTGAGTGGTTAGCAATGCCTATTGCCAAGGCTGGCAATCAAGTTAGATCCCCAAGACTCAAGAGGGTTCTGACTCCAAGGTGTTCCACGTTTGTGTCATGGCACATGCTCACTCTCACAGACACATATTTAATAATAAAAAGAATAGTTATTATTGTGTTAGTTGATCTTTGATTTTTAGTCTTTAATTTGACACAAGATGGAGTCATTTGGGAAAGGGGCTTCAACTCAGGAATTGCTTGCATCAGACTGGCTCTGAGTAGGTCTGTGGGGGAATTTTCTTGATTGATTGATTGATTGATTGATTGTGTGTGTGTGTGTGTGTGTGTGTGTGTGTGTGTGTGTGTGTGTGTTGTGGGGACAGCCCACTATGGGCAGTGCCATAGGGGAATGTGGTCTTGGGATGGATGTATAAGGAGGTAAACTGGGCAAGCCATGCAGAACAAGCCAGCAAGCAGCTGTGCCTCTGGATTCGGTTCCTGCCTCCAGGATCCTGTACTGACTTCCTTTCATGATGGGCTCTGATTTGGATGTTTAAGCTAACTAAATATTTTCCTTCCCAATTTGATTTTTGTCAGAATGTTCTATCACAGCAGTAGAAAGCAAACTAGGACAGTGGTGTCAAATATCTAATAACAATTTAAATCTAATGTAAAATGAAATGTATGAAGAAAATCTCACAGTTCTTTTTGTCTGGTGCTATTCAGTTTAGTTGAGTTATATGTTAGCAGAGATACTGATCCCTTGACTAAATTATTGTGTACTGATTTTTCTATTCAAAGTTTATTATTCAAATAAATATAATTGATTGATTTAGACAAGCTATATAGCCAAGAATATTCTTGATTTCTTTTTTTATTAGATATATTTCTTTACTTACATTTCAAATGTTATTCCCTTTCCCGGTTTCCTGTCCGTAAGCCCTCATCCCCTCCCCTACCCCTCTCCCATATGGGTATTCCCCCCCATACATCCCCTTTACTGCCCCCCATATTTCCCTGCACTGGGGGTCTAACATTGTTAGGACCAAGGGCTTCCCCTTCCACTGGTGCCCCAACAAGGCTATTCTCTGCTACATATGCAGTTGGAGCCCTGGGTCAGTCCATGTATAGTCTTTCAGTAGTGGTTTAGTCCCTGGATGCTCTGGTTGGTTGGCATTGTTGTTCTTATGGAGTTGCAAGCTCCTTCAACTCTTTCAATCCTTCCAGTCATTCACCTGAAACTCAGGGTGTTATGCCAATCAGGCACCATTTTACCAACGGAGCTCAACCCCTAGTCCCTGGTCCTGCTATAACCAAAGCTTGTGTTACACCATGGGAAGGTGACACCTGGGACAACAGAGCTGTCAGGAGTTCTTTGTATCCTACTCTTTCCTGTTCCAGAAAGCAGCCTCCTTGAGTGATTGCTCTGATCTCCTATTTCATAGTTCTGTCTTCCCAAGTAGGGGAAGAGGTCCCAGTCAGGGTGTGTGCAGCCATTGTTGACCAAAGAAGAGTAAGCTTGGGGATGCCACTTCCTTTGCCAATTCCCTCCTTGGCAGAATCAAGGCAGAGACTCTGGAAAGCATCCCACACCTTCAGCTTCTCTTGACCATCTATGACAGGGTCATACTGGATGGCACAATGGGAGTGAGTCCAGACCCATTTTACCTGAGGCATATTCCACAGTAGCTGTCTTGACTCTTGAATACCCTAACCATTGGTGCTTCCAATGATCTACATGCAAATGTTGTGAGTTCCCCAAGGAAAGCACGAAGCCTTTCTGTAGAACAGGTCTATTTAAGCATGGGTCTGTACGAAAACATACAAGGTGCCATGAGGAGAGAAAAAGAAGCCTCAAAGGAAATGCGATAAAATAATTAAAAGTTGTTATTATGGGGTGTGGGTGACTTCTCGTTGATTTTTTTTTACAGCAGTCTGCATTTTCTAAAGTTCCTGTAATGAACAGAAATTTCATTTACAGTGTGGGAACAAAACTTCCTTAAACTTTCACATAAAGAAGAAAGAGATTAAACAAAGGAAGGCAAGGAAGAAGGAAGGAGTGAAAGAAAGAAAATTAATTTATGGAGTTGAAAACATGGGGCAGTGCCCAGCTCCCAGCTCCCAGCTCCCAGCTGCACATCACTAACAGGGCTGACAACTGCCCAGTTACTCCCACTCCAGGGGATCTGACACCCTCTTCTGACCTCCTGGGGCACCAACATATATGTGGCATGCATTCAGACAGCCAGCCAGGAGGCATGAACATAATAATAAGACAGATCTTTTTTAAAGAAAGAGAAAATCCTAAGAGCAATGGGTTTGCAATAATGAAATGTGAGCAAGTCATTATTATGTGCCTTTAATTGCTGGGAGTTAGAGCAGGGAGGAAGAGAGAGAAAAGAGGCCCCATGTGCCAGGTTGGAATATCCTGGTCTTAAGTGTCCCTGCATCAATGTGTGATGTGTCTCACTTTACTCCTGGCTCTATGTTGTGAGAGTGGAATCTTTTGGATTTTGTCTCCTAGAAGATCTTTCCTAGTGTCTAATTTGTGACTAAATGACCTTGCCTTTCAGGCCACAGCAGAGAAGTCTCCTGGAGCCTACTTCCTTCCTGAGTTCGCACTCTCTCCTCAGGGAAGCTTTCTAGAAGATACCACAGGGGAACAGTTCCTCACATACCGCTATGATGATCAGGTAAGATGACAGCAAAAGCCTTGTGTGGTTACTTGCGTTTGGAAGCCCAGTGCAGGACACTCAGATCAATGTGGCCTGTTGGCTGTCAGCCTAGAAGATAAACACTCAGCTCTAGGTTTGGTGAGAGGCTGTTTTAGGGGAATAAGATAGAAAGTGATACAGGAGGACAAGCTGTCTCCTCCAGCCTTCTCACGAGCACAGCTGCACACATAGATACACGTAGACACATGTGCATGTGTGCATGCACACACAGTGTCTACACAATAGAACATTGTGTTCCTCTGGCCAGTATTAATATACCAGATCCTTGGTACCCGGCAGGAACCTGAAGCTACTGGCTGCAGTGACTTTCTGGCCTGTAGGCAGTTCTGCTCTGCCTGGAACACCGGTGGCTCAGGAATGACTCTTGTTTCTCACACGAGAGATGATGTTTTAGATATCACTAAATTTATTCTCCCAGAGAGAGTCGTCAGAGGATTCTGATTGTGTAGTCATTGCTTCTTTGTCCTCTCAACTTTCATTTCACTTCTTATGGGGGATCTCTGTGAATGCCAGGGCCAGCAGAGTAATGCCCCACATGAGTTGAGACGGAAATCCAGTTCAGCATAATTCAAACCCACGTTGGTTTAAACTTTTAGAGTCTGACATCAGTAGCTTATTGTAAGGGTATTTGAGTACATCACAATTTGGAAAAAATAAAGTTTCCTTTATAACATAATCCTCTGTGCACAAGGAGGCATAATGGCACCAAAACTTTTCCTCAAAGAACGTGCCCTTTCGTCTGTGAAGCAGGGTTGAACAGGTAGATACATGTGTTATCTTAGGGGCCTAGAGGGTGATCTGGTGTGGGCTCAGTCATATACATAGTGTAGATGTTATCTGGCTATTAGCCGTCTCTGGTCCTTGTTATGGGAGCTTGGGGGAGCTCCTGGTTATACAGATAATGCAAAAGTCCCCTAAGTATCAGTCACCTCTGGTCCTGCTTGTGGAAGCTTGGTATGGACTGGACCTTCAAATAGTACCTATTTTACCAGATTAGTAACCACCTCCATGTCCAGCCTCCTGGATGGAAAAACAGGTTATATACATGGAAGAGATAATCCTGCATGTTCAATGATCCTGTGTGTTAAACACTCCTGGTTTCCCAAGGGCTTATCTGTGAGGTTGTGGACCTTTGTGCTCTCAACAATTTCCTTCAGGAGCACCAGCATCTTCTTCTGAGCACATTTTCACACTGAAACAGACTATGCATGCAGTAGTGTGTGTGTGTGTGTGTGTGTGTGTGTGTGTGTGTGTCTGTGTGTGAAATCACTCCATAAAGGCTAACCAGAGAATTAGACCATGCTTGCCATGATGTAGAATCTGAACATTTAGAGCCAAGACTCTTCCAATCTCAATTCACATTTAGGATTAGATAGGTCTTTCATATCACTCAAAGGGAAAACTGGAGCAGCAGCTCTGCCAAATGTTGGTTTCTAGCCGAACACCTGAGTTCCAGGGGCAGTGGTAGAGAACAGAAAGTGGAGATGGGACCCATGTGACTCTGGCACCTAAAGGCCCACTAGAGATGAAGAGCTAGGCATGGTCACCTTGTCATGGCACACAATAGTGGAGAGGGGGGTGGCTGATGACTTCCAGCTGCCTTGTCTTTAGTTGTGCGGTCAAAGGCCAGCACCCTGTGGTTGGTTTAGGTGAACCTAGGAAGACAACAGCCGTCACGAGGAGCAACTCCGAGAGATTTAATCTACTGATGTGGTTCTGTGTGACCGGAAACTACAGAGAGCAGGATCAGCTCTGGGTTGGCTGGACCTTCACTGAGTCATGGGTTAGAATGAGGACTAAAGTCTCACCTACTGTGAAAGGCTGATACTGATGAAAGCCTGGAGCAGAGGGTCAGATGGGGAAGGCTGGTGACCAGGACTCTATTTCCCCAGTCCTTGGGGCTATGACTGGTTTACCTATCCTTGGTGTGCATAGTTCTACATCTGGGGTTGGTAATGAGGGGTAGAGCTGTGACCTAGGAAACTGTCTGTTGACACAGAGCATCACAGACTGCTGGGGCATGATGAGACAAGGTTACATTTTTAGCTGGAAAGTTCAACATTCAATTACTTCTCCAAGTTCCCAGAATCAACATAATCATGGGAGCTGCACTGAGCCAGGTTAATTGTGGATTCGTATCATTAGCCCAACCATTTGGGGCTGGTTCTCAGAAAGACCCAAAGATGATTAAGCTGTGTTCTGCCATTCTCTCCCATGGGTCTTCAAAAGCTCTGTAATTTATAGCTCCCTCTAATCCAGAAATCAATAGGTTAACAGTTTTCCAAATGAGAACTTCAGAGAAACCAAGCAGGAAACAGTGAGGTGTTATTTACTCCAGACACAAGCAGGTTAGGAACATGCACTGCTCTTGCAAAGGCTCAAGTTTGGTTCTCAGCATCCGTATGCTGTGGTTCACCATCTCCTGTACCTGCAGCTCCAGGAAGATCAATGCTCTCTTCTGTCCCCCAGAGGCACCTGCATTCATGGGCCTATGCTCCCCACCCCACATAGACATAATTCAAAATGAAGATAAATCTTAAATTAACCTTTATTAAGGTCTAACTGCACATGGAACGAAGATATATCTGAATTCTAGGACTTGGCAGATTTCAGTATTTCCACAATGAAGAGATAGAATGTTGAACTCCATGAGGGGTCTCTGCATTCTTTTCTGATCAATATTCACTACCCACAAAGGACAGATAGCTCTGACTCTGTCCTTGGTATAGGCTGGTTCTGTCTACCGTTCAGTTTGTTTTTATGTAGGTGGAATATAGGCCTGTGCTCATCTGTGTCTGGCTTCTTCCACACAACCCTGAGTCCGAAAGCTTTGAACAAGTCTGTGGATCCAACCTCATACAAGGCTCAGGCTCATCCATCAGTTGAAGCGTTTCAACAGACTGCCTCACATGCGGCAGACTGCAACAGTCTGGGTGGCATTCCACCATCTTTGCATCACAAGAATTCCCAGAGTGTCCCTAAAGGTTTTGCGGGACAGTTGATGCAAGGATTCCATACCTGAGGAAGGGGTGGAGCAGTGTTTGTTATATAACAGCCAGAAAGAGGTGTGGTGCCTGTGGGTGTTACCCAGGACAGCTCTGTCCTGCCAGGTGGCTTGGGTGCCTCCCTGCCAAGTGTGAGTGTTTCCACTAGTGGTGGCTTGCTCTCACAGTGGCCTGGAGCCAGACTGACAGAGGTGCTTGTGCGAAGGAGGCTACAACCTTGACTGTAAAGTGGTCAGGGCAGAGGTGGGTTCCCTGGTCTCTTCCTCTCTACAAAACACTCATTTTATAGAATAGGAAGCAGGTGGTAGGTGTATAGACATTGGCTTTCTTGAACAACTCCCACGGGACTCGTGAAAGTATTTTATCCTGGGCACATTTTCACGAAGACCTTTAGGTCACTTTCCAAATGTCTCCTGGATTAGGTGCCTGGAAAACTAATAACCCCTCGGCCTGTAAAGCACGGCTAAAATGTAGGCTATGTTTAATGAGACACATAAAAGCCACCTCGTGGCTTATTCGGGAGTGGAAGCAGCTTCTAGGGAGAGAACAGCCTGAGGCCAGCCGGCTGCCCACTGGGCTGCAAGCAGGACTGGCCTTTGAGTTTCTTCCATCTAATGAGCTTGTAACAGTGTTGTGACATCTGTGAACCTCAGAGCCTTCGACTATTTTCCAAAGCAGAATGAGTTGGTTTCACGGCCTTCCCTCCTTCCACTGTTAAAAAAAAAGTCTAGTTTGAAACCACAAATAGAGTATTCCAGCTGCCATGTTAATTGGTTCATTCTGATTACCGAGGCAGTCCAGCCAGCAGAGCAATGAATTGTTACTTAGAGAATTAGAGAGTCGTGCAGCTGGTTCAGTTCCAACACCTCGTACTCCACATCAGGAAAGCAGAGACTTTAAGTGTGCAAATGACTTAGTCAAGGACATCCAGATGGCTATTTGAAAACTGAAGACCACTGCCTTCCACACCCCAGGCTGCGCTATCCTAGACCCTCCCCATCTGCTCCTCTCAGATTTCTGGGTGAGTTTGCGCCTTTGTTCCTTTCCAAAGACCTTGATCCCATGGTTATGGTCAAGGAGAGCTTTGGGGACCATCAGAAAGCACAGGGGATGCTTTGATAGTAAAGGATTGCTTTACGGATCCAGACTCAGCAACTTCAGGGATTTGGGGTTAGTCAAGAGCATCTCAGAAACATTATCATCCCTCCCCGGTTTTGAACAGAAATCATAGTGTTTTCAAAGTCGAATCCAAACAGCACTGCCTCTCTGCTGGGCAGCGCATCTTTGGAGTGCACTGAGGACCTCTACAGGGACAACAGTGGCATGTGGGTCCTGTCTGTTGTTCTTTGACCCTTTCTTCAGCTGGAGTCATGTTTAGGGGGCAGGTAGCCAGCTCCAGGCCTCCTTCTGGGAAAGGGAGACAAGGAGGTCTTATTCCAGGCACACTTCACCTTGGTCCATTGAAGACTGGAATGTGAGGCACCACTGTGGACACTGGTGTACAAGTCTGTGACGGCTTTGTTCTTCTCTGAGAAAATGCGCTTATTTAAATGGTTATGGGGTGTTTTTGCAAATGTGTAATTTACCCTTTCTTTAGTCCTTTGGAACTTGTTAGGGGTGAAGAAATGAGGAAGGCGTGTCACACAGGCCTGGTGGGTTGCAGAAGTAGGCTTCCTTCTTGTTGACAGCTACAGTTACAGAGCAGGCAACGTAAAGTGAGGGTGACTTGGAGCTTCTGTCTCATCTGTGATTGTCTACGCTGTGTAATCTATGTGCTGTGTGCCCATGCTGATGCAATGTCAGCCCTGCTGCTTTTAGGCTTTAAATAAGCAAAGAGCAGGGCCTGGTTAGTTTTGAGCATGAGGATGAAGCTGGGCATCCAGTAAGTGGTAAGGTAACTCTCTCCGAAGTAAGCTTGGCGTCATGTCTAAGGAGACCACCTAGACAGCGGTAAGCCCTTTAGATCTGTTCATACCCTACCATCCCCTCACCCTGTGTCTCTCTCTCTACTGCAGGCACCAGGGACAGAGCCTGTGATTAACTTAGCATTTGTGTGTTGACTTTTCCTGGCCATGTCTGAGTGCATTCATTTTGAAATTACTCTTAACTGCACTTTTCTGTGTGCTTGTGTCCTTTGACCACTTGATTCTTGAGTTCATGTTTCCCCCTTTGTGTCTGCCCTCTTCCTTTACCTTGTCCTCTTCTCCCCTGGGCTATGAACCTGGAGTCTCGCACATGCTAGGCAAGTGTCATTCACTGAGTTGTCTACCCTCAGCCCCCTTTTGTAATTTGAATTTGAGAGAGCCTTAGTGAGTGGCCCGGGTAGGCCTTGAACTTCCAGTTCCACTGCTGAAACTTCCTAAGTACCTGAGATCACAGGTCTGTCTGTGGCACTAGATGTGTCATCTGCTTCTTTCTTCTACTCAATTGTAAACCTTAAATCTAACTTCTAGGATCACTGCCAGCCTTTTTTCCATACCACCTTGAACAGCCATCTTTAATTTTTAAATTTCAACCATTTCCTTGAAGTCATACTGGTTCTATTGTACATGATTCTGCAGTTGGGAAAAAACCCAGATCTGTGTTTGTGACATCCATGACGGCTAATCTTGGTTGATAACTTGACATATCTGGGAAGAGGTAAGCTCACTGGAAGAATTCATCAGACTGGCCTATGGGTAAGTTCTGTAGAACATTTTCTTGATTGATAATTTGTATAGAGGGGCTCAGCCACCATGGGAAATACACCCCTACACAGATGGTGGGCTTAGTCTCTGTAATAGCTAGCTGAGAGAACAGACTAACAGTAGTGCTCCTCTGTGGTTTCTGCTTTGAGTGCCTGCCTTGTATTCCTGCCTTGGCTTCCCTAGATGGTGGACTATAAAATGAAGTGTTTATTCTCTAAGTTGCTTTAGGTAATAATGATTATCACAGCAACTGAGAAAACAAACAAATGAACAAAACCCCAAAAGCCAGGACAACATCCGCATCCACCGTAGTATCGTAGGTGCCCTCTGAACTGATTCTTCCCCCTTTCTCTGCACGCCACTGATAGCCCACTTATGTGATGTCATAATTCAAAATGTGCAGGCCAGTTTGTATTTCTTATATTTCCTTTGCTGGGGACCCAGAGGACTGGATGTGTGGCTCTGACAGGCCCTTGGAAAAATGCTTATCAGAGTTGATAGGAAGCCCAGTGACTGGGCTCTTCAGGTGAGGAATCCAGCTCTAGGGAGAAAGGATGTCCTGTCCAAGATCTCACAACCCGGCATAGCAAAGCCAAATGCCTGTTCTCTGCCCTTAAGCACAGTTAGGACTTTTTTTTTTTAACCTCCTCTTACATCTAATCTGTGGGCACGGAAAGAATGAGAGAAATGTTTGAATGAATTTTTAACACTAACAATAACAACAGTATATCAATAATGAAGTCTTTGTGCAGTTCTTACCCTTCAACTTCTCTCAAATGACATCTTTCTGATGCTTTTATGCCAAACCTAATTTTCCTTTTTCCTTATTTAACTATTGATTTATGCATTCTTTCTTAGGAGAAGAAGTCCTTTTGCTACAAGCACATCTTTCTCAGAGTAACCCCTTCCCAACTTTTCATAGACATCTTGGCCAGGAGCTGTGTTGTGGTTAAGCTGCTGGCAGGCCTCAGAAACATCACTTGGGATTTTCAAGTTATTTCTGTAATGATTTTTTTTAAGCTTGGAAAGCTTTTAGCAACTCCTGAAATTTCTGGTAAAGAAAGATGAACCAGCCCTTGGGCTTGTGGAGTTCTGTTGCCCTTTTCACTGATCAAACTGAGTCACCTACATGTTCTCCACACAGAAGCATCTACATGTCCTTCCTGGACACTGAGTGTTATATTTTTAAGGACCAAGCCATTAGAGTTTGAATGGCTCATTCTTTTGTTAGTGAGTAATCTTGGTTGAATGTAACCATGCTCCTTAAGTACTCCGAAGATTTTAGCTACCTAATGACAAAGCAAGCTTTTGGTCTGCTAGGAACCGAGAATATATCAATTGGGATGGTGTACATTCTGACCTAACTCAGGCACACAGCAAACACACAAACCTTGCATGTTTGATGTGCTGCTGAGGTTGACTTTGGCCCCGTGTGAACTTGGAATTTCATTATCTCGGAGATTTTCACAAATCAGATAATTCTCCAGGATCGAGGAGTTCATCTGTTCTGTTCCTTGACGTTCAATAACCAGCTCTGGAATTACATAGACATTCTTCTCTTTCCGTACTGTTCTTCCTAGACTCATTTGGGGTGCGGGGGGCTATGCTGTGTTTTTATACCTTTGCCATGCAGATTAAGTGGTAGATATAGGATAGGGGCATTTAAGACAAATTCAACTGTCTCCCAACAGGTATCAATGCAGATGCTGACAGACATGCTTCCCCCTCCCCCCATCATCTCTCTCATCTGATATCAAACCACTTCTTACTGGAAGATTCCCAAAGGTCTTCAAATACTTTGAGACTAGCGACTTAGCTCCATCCTCCATAGGCCTTGACAAACATGTCCCCTCTTCTCCACTGTCTCCTCTCTTCCACTGTCTTCAGGTCTTGCTGCGTTCTCTGGTTTTATGCTTTGACATTGACTTGCACTCCCACCACCTCCCACTGTCCCCTCATGACCCAATTTCCTACTTTCTGCATCAGGTGCTGACAAGGTTCACCTCCCATGACTTCTCATTACTCAGTCATCAGACATCTTGATTCTGAGGTGGGTGCTTGCCCTGCCCCAACTCCCTGCCACTGCTTCCTGCTCAGACTTCTGTCCTCTCAGTGATTTTCCCTATGGGAGATGGTTGCCATCCATCTAGATCACTGAACGGAGCACCCACCAAAGTGTTTACAAAGGGCCGTTCTCTCATCTCTATCCTCCATGCTGTCCTGTCAAGATGCTGAGATGGCCCAGGATTGTAGACATCCCCACATTCCATTGACACCCATCATTTCTAGTCCCCTCTAGTTCCAGTGACTCTAAATCACTCTCTATTGCATCTACCCATTCCACATGGTCAGCCTGTAACCTTGTCGTGCTTCACACAACCAGCTCTCTACTTCAGTCCCTTCCTTCATAGCCTCCCATGGGCACTCTTATCACCCACATACCTTTTTCTTAACATCAAAGAGAGGTTCAGGCCTCTTATCCCTCTGTTTATCTGAGACGATCAGGGGTCTCCTATTCATCAGCGCTGTTCCTGACCCTATATTCATAATTTCCTGTTGTGTCGGCTGAGTAGATTGGTACTATACAGATCCACTTGTTGGACTTTTTCTTGTCTTTTATTCAGGTAGCCTACTGAGCTCTGCTGTGGAAAGTCACCAAACCATGAAGGACAGCCTCCATTAGGGACAGATGTCTTGCTATGACTTTGACTGTCTCTGGTTCTTTACTTTGGCCCCTTTCATCATCCCCTAGTAAGCAACATTCCAGCTACTGGGTCTATTACTGTCTCAAATGAGTGCCAACCTTCTATACTGCCATGCATTGTTCTCAGGCATTGCCAAGCAAGTGGGCTTTAGAGATCAATGGAGACACAAAACAAAGATCTGTTGCTTTGCTGCCCAGGCCAGAGGGAGCCATGCCAGGCAAGAAAAGACATCTTTGATTTTCTCCAAGCTGAACTTGGAAGGACTAGGTGTAGAAGCAATAATGGAATTTTCCCCATCACAAGGGATTTGAGGAATTGTTTTGATTGGCTTATTTGAAGTTTAGAAACATTTCCTTTGCTATGGACGATGCTGGCCTACATCACAAAAATACAAGCAGAGTTTGCAAAGAGACTCCTGGTAGCTAAGGCTCCAGGAGATCAGCTCATCCAGTGGGTCTTCAGTCTGCTCATTTTTGGAGTTTTAACACGCTGGACTACGTTCTTGGATGTGGATTTTAGGGAGCTTAGGAGCATCCTGGGGGCTCTTCTGGTGGTGGGGAAACTGTCTCTACCCACATATGTTGACAGTGTCCATTTCTTGGCTCTCTGCTTTACCTTTTGGAATGCTCCTAATCTCAGGCTTATGTGAACTGCTAGATGGTGGCCCATACCCTGTTCTATTAGACCTAGACAATCCTAGTTTCTATGTTGCTTTCTGGCCTGGACTTCATTGTCCTCTCTTGAGCTAGGCTCCTCTAGTTGGATCGGTGTCCTGAGGTCTGGCTGTGGAGCTTAGTAGTGTATCCCAAGGTCACACAAGGCACAGTTGTGTGTCTGTTGAAGACCCCCCTCCCACCCCCGTCTTCTGTGGTTGGACACTCTCTTTGCAGTGTCAATCAGTCCATTTCTAGGTCAGATGTGTTCACATTGCTGCATCTTCTGTCTGGTCTTTCCTCTACTGCAGACCCAGCCCAACTTGCTTCAGACACCTTTCTCTTATCTTTTATACCCTGCTCCCCCTTGAGGTTATAGAATGATGTTTGTTCATCCTCCTGATCAGGTATTTCTTCTTTAGGGAACCCTGTATGTATAAAGTTTTTGCAACTTACTTTTAATAAGGATTCGACCTCTCCTCTAGCCCACTACGCAGGAGAGGTAGTAGAAGAGAAATGTTATTGGGGTGTGGGGGGAGTGGACCTGCTCAGCAATAGTGCTTTGGGGGTGAACTTGATTGTCTTTCTCAGCAGTTCAGTCCCAGAGCACAAACCAGATAGGACTCAGCAGCTGCAGGCCAGACACCAGGCATGACCTACAGCTGGAGTTCAATCCTGAAGGAACTGCAAGGCTTGCCAACTGACCCGGGGCAAGGCTGAGGAAGCAGCAAGCTGCTGCAGGAACCTCACAAGCAGTTCTTGCTCAGGTTTCTCTCAATGGTGGGCTTATCACAAGTGGAGCTCCACAGTGCCATGGAAGGGGAACCAATACATGTATGTGTGTTATTAGTGAAGAATAAGGAGGCGGAGCAAACCAAAGCAAAGCTCAGCGCTCATCTCCCACTGTCTGTGGGGTCATAGTTATATTCCATTTTGGGTCCTTTCATGTGTTTGTTACATCCAAACATCCTTTCATCTGTGTTTGCTTCAGGAAAACACTCTTTCACGTGTTCGCTTTAGCAAGACCTCCTTTCACCTGTGTGCCCCAGCAAAACATCATTCGACTTAACTAACTTTCCAAAGAAACTAGAGGCTTCCACTTCAGATCTCTTCCCTGACACTATTGTCACATTCGATTCCCACCTCTGTCTTACCTAAACAGCAGGGCCCTCTTTCCTGGGAAGGCCTTAAAGTGGGAGTGAAGAGGTATCTAAAACCTGGCAGCACCCCCACGCCTGGATCCTGATCTCTCATTACTGTTCCCATCGAGTGCTTTGGAAGGGCCAGGACTCTGAAGAGCAGCAGAGTCCAGGTTTGAGGTAGAGGCTTGCAAACCTAACGTGCACCGTGGTGAAATCACCAAGTGACAGTGACTATTAAACCACTAGGATCTCGTCCTTAGGATTCAGGAGCCAAACTGTGAGAAGTTAGGGGCACACTTTAGACAATCTGAGCATCAATACAGCAAACAGTCTGCCCAGGGTTCAAGCACGTGCACTGTTTAACTCACTACATTAATAAGGACATGAAAGTGATTTAGTCAATATTGGTGGGTGTTTGGGGATCGACTCGTTATCTTGAAACCCCAAAGAAAACTCAAAAATATTTATACACTGTGGTGGTTGATCTTGCTTGTCAATCTGACATACAGGAAAGAGGGAACATCAATTAATGAACTGCATTTATCAGATTAGCCCGTCAGCATGTCTGTGGGTTCATTTTCTTGATTGCTAATTGGAGTCAGGTGGAGGGCATGGATAAGAAAGGTAGCTGAATGTGACCAAGCCAGGGAGCAAGCCCCTCTTCCCCAGGGATGGATGTGACCTGGCACTGTGAGACAGTGCAAACCCTTTTCTCTCTCCAAGTTGTTCTTGTGGCCATTGTGTTTACCAAAACAAAAGAGAAAGTAACTAGGCTTGCACGAGCTCACTCTCTCTCTCTCTCTCTCTCTCTCTCTCTCTCTCTCTCTCTCTCACACACACACACACACACACACACACACACGCACGCACGCACGCACGCACGCACGCCACTCACTTCTATCCTTGGTCTTGTTAACAAGGAGTGATAGGACAGTGTCTCCATTTTGCAGCTCCTGTGGACTGCTGGACCGAGTCATTGACACTCATCTCCTGCTCAACCACAAATTCTGGGTCTGGTGGTGGGGGAGAACAATGATACCTGGTAGTAACTTGCTCTCTTTGCTGGTGACCCCTCCAAAGACTGACACACTAGATGACATTCTCATTTACAAGGAAATAAAAGATTAAGCTAAGATACGTGTTGACCATCAACAACATTCATGCAGGGTAGAGCTGTACATACAGGCTGAATCACAGCTTATTAAACTGATGGTTGAAACTCCATAAGGGATTGTGTCACTAAGCATGAGAGTTGGAAACAGGTTTCTAAACGCTCTGTGATCAAAAAATAATTCAGAAACAATCCCCTAATGAATCTGAAGTGTTTCTGGAGGGGCTTAGCGTGTTGTGTCATGTGACCTCGCCTTGGTTCTGGACACACAGCATGCACACTTGGCACTGCATATGCTATCATGCCATTCAGCACCAACCATGGCTGCCTGAAACGCCTCAGCTCGGAAGAAAGACTGCTGTGTAATGAACTGCCGTGATTACATACGAATGTGTCTGCTCCGGTAGGAACATTCTGGTTTGGTTGTGGAAAAGCAAATTGAGTGTTTTCTCATCATTTCTCAGCATGTATTAAATCAAACCTGGTCATCTTTGGATCCTATTGTGTCCCAAATCTTGATTTTAGAATCACATATTGGAGTTGCTGACCTGTGTTTCATTAAAAAAACAAAACATTAAGTGAATTTTGGCTTGGGATTAGGACAATTTCAAACAATAGCAAACAAAGCTTTAAACCTGTTTTGTACTGTGGTTTGTGCGAAGCAGAGTTCTGAGCGCTCATCACTGGAGAATGAAATCTGAAAAGCGTTGAAGATGCCTCGCAGCATCAAACTTAACTCTTTATGATGAATGAATAAGCACACTCATTAGCATGCAAATCATCTCTGATCTGCAGTAAATGGAAATTTTATTTGTATACTAAGCAATTATTTTAAAATAAATTTCCTCATGATAAATTGCCAATAAATGGTTGATTTATGTAGCTATTTTGTGTTGCCCGTACTCTCAGGCTGTGTAAAATTTTGAGTGAGGATTCGTGAGTGTAAAAAAAAAGCTTAAGAAGCTCTGGGCTACATATCAGTTTCCTTTTATTGTTTCATTAATTAATTTTACTTATTTATTCACTTTATATTCTGACTGCAGCCCCCCTCCCTTCTCTCCTCCCAGCCCCACCCATACAAACCCCTCCCCTTTTTGGTACCACCCAGCCCTGGGGCATCTACTAAGTAGATCCTCACCACTGAGGTCCAACTAGGCAGTCCAGTTAGGGGAAAGGGGAGCCAACGGCAGGAAACAGAGTCAGAGACAGGCCCCCTCCAAATGTTGGGGGACCCACAGGAAGACCAAACTACACATTTGCTCCAAATGTAACAGTTTCATTATCACATATGTTGAAAAGAAAACAGTGAAGATAAGGGGTTTTAACTGCAGAATGAATAAAATAAGATTTGAAGATGTGTCAGTCAATTGCTGTGTCAATGCCTTGTCTAAATAGTGGCGTAAGCAAGCAGAGGGACAAAAATCAACTGTCACACCATTGTGACAAGGAAAGCGGAAGACATGTTCTGCAAGTTGCCTTTAAGTACTGTGAAGGTGTTCAGAAAGTACCTCTTTACACATGCACAGGCAAATGTTTACTGGGGGAATTGTACTTTTTTTTTCCTGTTTGCTTCAAAATAGTGTGGGACGGGGGACAACAGACAGTCCATTGATGGCTGATGGTGGGACTCGGTACTGGACACTTGAGGTTTATTTTACTATTCTGTGTACTTTTGTGTATATTAAATAACTTATATCACCAGAAGTAATCACCATAAAAGAGCAACAGCATGAAAACAGAGCAGGAAACAATCCAAGGAATCCTGTGCAGGGGACTGGGTTCTTCCTGGGGATCAGTAAGGAAGCTGCTCTCAGGGGAGCGGCTGAGCTCTCCCAGGAGACACAGTGGCCAGCGATCAGTGTTCTGTCAGACTCCACAAAAGCGAGGGGCATGTTTCCTGCATTCTGACAGTACAGCCCTTTGAGGAGCATTGGTTCAGAGGCTGGTGACAAAGGGTCTTTGCACTTTCAGCGCATACAAAGTTAGAATATGTCCATGGCCATTACAATCTGAATAGCCATGTCAAACACCAAAATATTTTTATGACAGAAATATGCCCTAGTGTTGGCAGTGGGAATGTTACCACTAGCATATTTTACAAGTTGAGTCTATTTTGTTCTCTAGTGTGAAGCAGTTTCATTTCCTGCCCTATTATAGGGCACTGGCTCCTAGGATCTAACACGTGTGTCCCCGGTTCAACTCACTTTAACACAGAGGTTTATAATGTCACGAGTTTGGTACAAACCTTTAACGGAAATATTTTAAACCAGCATTTTAAAACTTTAACACAGAAACTATTCCACTGATAGCTTTTGAGGTAAAAAATAGCACGCGCGCCAGCTTTCATTGTAAAAAATTATAACGAGGAATCGCAAACGGTTATCCCGGGTTCAGATGATGGTGTCTGCGATCTCTTTTGGTTCCTGGGCAGGTTTAGTTAATCATTTTTATGGTTTTCTTTGTCTTGTTGCATTTTGTTTAGAAGCAGCAGCTGTGCTTTCTAAGCGAGTGGGGCTGCCCTCACCTGGGATCAGGACAGCTTGGCAGTGCTGCAGGAAGTGCCCCGAGTTTCCGTGTAGTCTGCCAGGTGTGAGCCTGCCATGGCTGTGTTCCACAGCTCCCCTTCAGCCCCAGCCCTTACCACACAGCCCAGGAGACCTTCCTGGAAACGGGGACACTCATCAGCAGTGTCATTCAACACCTGGAGGGAGCAGCCAGTGCTGCTGGAGTGTGCGGTCCTGTCCTTCTATCTCCACTTGGGAAGAACTCGGACACTTCCCGACAGAGGCCCTCAGGGAAGGGTTTGGGCACATGGGGTATTTTTCCCCAAGGCCCTTGTTCAGCCCTTACTCAGTTAAAATTCTGCTGTAGGCATTTTGACTTTATGGAAGTATATATAATGGGATATCACGGAGCCTATAAAATATTCTCTAGTTTGAAAACTCCTTAAACACTCTTATATGTTGCCTTTTTCCAACATAAATTTATATCCAGCAACAACAAATATGGAGTGCCAGCTGGTTACAATCTAAGAGGACGCTGGCTCAGGGGAAAGCTCAGGGCAGGTGACCAGAGTGACCAAAAGTCACAAAGCTGTCAATTCCAAAGTAAATCAAGACACAGAAGGTACTGGATCACTCTAGATTCCCCAGGGAACTGAATTAGGCAGAACAGACCCCAGATGGTTTGGGGGTAGAGGAAAATGCAATAAAAATAAAAACGTTGAGCAGATGACTGAGACCGTCTATGATAGGTCATAGATCTGACCTGTGTGTGCACAAATGAGAGGTGAGAGCAGGTGGGAGAGAAGAAGAAATTAAATAAACCCCAAAACAATGTAAACTGTGGGTTTGGAAATTCAAATTTTCAAACAGACGGGAAATACAGAAATACCATCAGCTTGTGAAAGAGAACTCTTGTGAAAGAGAACCTCTCACTAAGCACCCATATCAATTACACGATTTTTTTCTCTCCTGATTTCAAAATAATTAGGAAGTAGAAATAGAAACAAAGCAAGATGTATACAGATTTGTACATTCTAAGACTGACATTGAGATATTTTAAGCAAAATCGTACAAACCCTTGGAAAATATAGGACATTCTACGGAGGCAATAAGAGGAAGCAGGCGGGTGCGATTATATCTATGGAGGAAAAAGAAAAATGAGAACATTTATCTAAAGTTATGCAGCTAAAAAAAATGTGTATTGACATATGAAACCGTAGTTCAGGGCCTGGAGTGACGGCTCAACCGTTGGAACCGCTGGTTGCTCTTTCTGAGGACATGATGTACTGGGTTCCCAGCACCTACGGGGCAGCTCACGTCTGTCTGTAGCTTCAGGGGCCCTGGTTCTGATGCCTCTTCTGGCCTCTGCGGGACATTGTACACGTGGTGCACACATGCGGCAAAGCACTGGTGCACATTAGAAAACAACCCTCCCGCCTCAAATACTTTCAAGAAGCATTTAACAAGCATAATAAGTTTTCACTTACTATTACTGTAACAAGTCATTGGTTAGAGGAAGCAAATTTAAATCTTTACCAGGTTCCACAACAAATCCCAGATGAGCTGAGCAGAAATTAAACTATTCTTTTAAAAGATCGTAAAAGTGTC
Organism: Rattus norvegicus; assembly: GCF_021556685.1. Lineage (NCBI taxonomy): Eukaryota > Metazoa > Chordata > Mammalia > Rodentia > Muridae > Rattus > Rattus norvegicus. The sequence continues at coordinate 148,848,136 of NC_141534.1, forward strand.
TCAAATTTCTAGTGAAGACGTTTAGAGTCTGTGGAAAGCGTTGATGGCTGTTTCTTCTCGTGATGCTTGTGACGCTTACAATGAGAATGCGTCAAAAGAACATTAAAATCAGTGGTCCTCAACCTTCCTAATGCTGCAACCCTTTAATACAGCTCCTCACGCTGTGGCGACCCTCCCTACCGTAACTGTAATTTTGCTAGTTATGAGTTGTAATGTAAATATTACTGGAGCTTGAGGTTTGCTGAAGAGCCTCGACCCACACATTGAGAACCGCTGATTTAAATAAAGGGGTGGAGTGATACAGCATACAACCGAGACTGTGGGTTTGGAAATTCAAATTTGCAAACACGGGAAATACAGAAATACCTACTTAGAGAGTAGGTCAAGAGAGGTGATTGATTCAGGAGGAATTCAAGGGCCCGACAATCAATCATAGAGGAAACTCAGCTTCCTTTACAATCAGTGAAGCCCAAGTCCAAGGAATGGCCAAGTAGCATTCGCCATCATGGTATCACTCCACAGGAAGGAAGGAACCGCTAATCTAATGCTAGTGATTATGGTGGGAAAGACCCGGCTTCCAAGGTGCCGTGGATGCTAGGTCTCACTGTGTAATCTTGGCTGCCCTGGAGCTGGCTATGTAGAGCAGATTAGCCTTGAACTCACAGAGTCCTACCTGTCTCCCTTTGTGTGCTGGGATTAAAGGCATGTGCCTCCATGTCACTGACTAACAGCATACTTTTTTTTTTTTAAATCAGATATCTTTACTTTTTGGCCTAGAAAACATCTTTTCTGAGAGTTCATAAAAGCAATAGTTTTAAGTAAAAGATGCTTATAATATAATTGATATAATTATTTATATTACTCAAAATTTATTACTCAGAATAATATAAATATTGAAACATGAGAAATAGGTAATTATGAGATTTTTTTGCCATGGGATATTACAAACTTTTATGATGCTTCTATGGATTTAGCTCAGTGGTAGAGCGCTTGCCTAGCAAGCACAAGGCCCTGGGTTCGGTCCCCAGCTCCAAAAAAAGAAAAAAGAAAAAAAAATAATAGGAGGTGCTAATGTGAAGTCTTTCAGGTAAGGATCAGTTCGCAAAACGATATGACAACTCTCGGTTTCACTCACATGAGGCTAGAGAGAAAGACCATGGAGCTAACAATGTAACTTCAAGTTGCTGGTGTTTAGACATCTCCACATGTGGCTTGAGTTTTCTTTCTTTTTTTTTTTTTTTTTTTTTTATTAACTTGAGTATTTCTTATATACATTTCGAGTGTTATTCCCTTTCCCGGTTTCCGGGCAAACATCCCCCTCCCCCCTCCCCTTCCTTATGGGTGTTCCCCTCCCAACCCTCCCACCATTGCCGCCCTCCCCCCATAGACTAGTTCACTGGGGGTTCAGTCTTAGCAGGACCCAGGGCTTCCCCTTCCACTGGTGCTCTTACTAGGATATTCATTGCTACCTATGGGGTCAGAGTCCAGGGTCAGTCCATGTATAGTCTTTAGGTAGTGGCTTAGTCCCTGGAAGCTCTGGTTGCTTGGCATTGTTGTACTTTTGGGGTCTCGAGCCCCTTCAAGCTCTTCCAGTTCTTTCTCTGATTCCTTCAATAGGGGAACTATTCTCAGTTCAGTGGTTTGCTGCTGGCATTCGCCTCTGTATTTGCTGTATTCTGGCTGTGTCTCTCAGGAGCGATCTACATCCGGCTCCTGTCGGTCTGCACTTCTTTGCTTCATCCATCTAGTCCAATTGGGTGGCTGTATATGTATGGGCCAAATGTGGGACAGGCTCTGAATGGGTGTTCCTTCAGTCTCTGTTTTAATCTTTGCCTCTCCCTTCCCTGCCAAGGGAATTCTTTTTCCTCATTTAAAGAAGGAGTGAAGCATTCACATTTTGATCATCCGTCTTGAGTTTCTTTTGTTCTAGGGATCTAGGGTAATTCAAGCATTTGGGCTAATAGCCACTTATCAATGAGTGCATACCATGTATGTCTTTCTGTGATTGGGTTAGTTCACTCAGGATGATATTTTCCAGTTCCAACCATTTGCCTACGAATTTCATAAACTCGTTGTTTTTGATAGCTGAGTAGTATTCCATTGTGTAGATGTACCACATTTTCTGTATCCATTCCTCTGTTGAAGGGCATCTGGGTTCTTTCCATTTTCTGGCTATTATAAATAAGGCTGCGATGAACATAGTGGAGCACGTGTCTCTTTTATATGTTGAGGCATCTTTTGGGTATATGCCCAAGAGAGGTATAGCTGGATCCTCAGGCAGTTCAATGTCCAATTTTCTGTGGAACCTCCAGACTGATTTCCAGAATGGTTTTACCAGTCTGCAATCCCACCAACAATGGAGGAGTGTTCCTCTTTCTCCACAACCTCGCCAGCATCTGCTGTCACCTGAGTTTTTGATCTTAGCCATTCTCACTGGTGTGAGGTGAAATCTCAGGGTTGTTTTGATTTGCATTTCCCTTATGACTAAAGATGTTGAACATTTCTTTAGGTGTTTCTCAGCCATTCCGCATTCCTCAGCTGTGAATTCTTTGTTTAGCTCTGAACCCCATTTTTTAATAGGGTTATTTGTTTCCCTGCGGTCTAACTTCTTGAGTTCTTTGTATATTTTGGATATAAGGCCTCTATCTGTTGTAGGGTTGGTAAAGATCTTTTCCCAATCTGTTGGTTGCAGTTTTGTCCTAACCACAGTGTCCTTTGCCTTACAGAAGCTTTGCAGTTTTATGAGATCCCATTTGTCAATTCTTGATCTTAGAGCATAAGCCATTGGTGTTTTGTTCAGGAAATTTTTTCCAGTGCCCATGTGTTCCAGATGCTTCCCTAGTTTTTCTTCTATTAGTTTGAGTGTGTCTGGTTTGATGTGGAGGTCCTTGATCCACTTCGACTTAAGCTTTGTACAGGGTGATAAGCATGGATCGATCTGCATTCTTCTACATGTTGCCCTCCAGTTGAACCAGCACCATTTGCTGAAAATGCTATCTTTTTTCCATTGGATGGTTTTGGCTCCTTTGTCAAAAATCAAGTGACCATAGGTGTGTGGGTTCATTTCTGGGTCTTCAATTCTATTCCATTGGTCTATCTGTCTGTCTCTGCACCAATACCATGCAGTTTTTATCACTATTGCTCTGTAATACTGCTTGAGTTCAGGGATAGTGATTCCCCCTGAAGTCCTTTTATTGTTGAGGATAGCTTTAGCTATCCTGGGTTTTTTGTTATTCCAGATGAATTTGCAAATTGTTCTGTCTAACTCTTTGAAGAATTGGATTGGTATTTTGATGGGGATTGCATTGAATCTGTAGATTGCTTTTGGTAAAATGGCCATTTTTACTATATTAATCCTGCCAATCCATGAGCATGGGAGATCTTTCCATCTTCTGAGGTCTTCTTCAATTTCTTTCTTCAGTGTCTTGAAGTTCTTATTGTACAGATCTTTTACTTGCTTGGTTAAAGTCACACCGAGGTACTTTATATTATTTGGGTCTATTATGAAGGGTGTCGTTTCCCTAATTTCTTTCTCGGCTTGTTTCTCTTTTGTATAGAGGAAGGCAACTGATTTATTTGAGTTAATTTTATACCCAGCCACTTTGCTGAAGTTGTTTATCAGCTTTAGTAGTTCTCTGGTGGAACTTTTGGGATCACTTAAATATACTATCATATCATCTGCAAATAGTGATATTTTGACCTCTTCTTTTCTGATCTGTATCCTTTTGATCTCCTTTTGTTGTCTGATTGCTCTGGCTAGAACTTCAAGAACTATATTGAATAAGTAGGGAGAGAGTGGGCAGCCTTGTCTAGTCCCTGATTTTAGTGGGATTGCTTCAAGTTTCTCTCCATTTAGTTTAATGTTAGCAACTGGTTTGCTGTATATGGCTTTTACTATGTTTAGGTATGGGCCTTGAATTCCTATTCTTTCCAGGACTTTTATCATGAAGGGGTGTTGAATTTTGTCAAATGCTTTCTCAGCATCTAATGAAATGATCATGTGGTTCTGTTCTTTCAGTTTGTTTATATAATGGATCACGTTGATGGTTTTCCGTATATTAAACCATCCCTGCATGCCTGGGATGAAGCCTACTTGATCATGGTGGATGATTGTTTTGATGTGCTCTTGAATTCGGTTTGCCAGAATTTTATTGAGTATTTTTGCGTCGATATTCATAAGGGAAATTGGTCTGAAGTTCTCTTTCTTTGTTGTGTCTTTGTGTGGTTTAGGTATAAGAGTAATTGTAGATTCGTAGAAGGAATTCGGTAGGGCTCCATCTGTTTCAATTTTGTGGAATAGTTTGGATAATATTGGTATGAGGTCTTCTATGAAGGTTTGATAGAATTCTGCACTAAACCCATCTGGACCTGGGCTCTTTTTGGTTGGGAGACCTTTAATGACTGCTTCTATTTCCTTAGGAGTTATGGGGTTGTTTAACTGGTTTATCTGTTCCTGATTTAACTTTGATACCTGGTATCTGTCTAGGAAATTGTCCATTTCCTGAAGATTTTCAAATTTTGTTGAATATAGGTTTTTATAGTAAGATCTGATGATTTTTTGAATTTCCTCTGAATCTGTAGTTATGTCTCCCTTTTCATTTCTGATTTTGTTAATTTGGACGCACTCTCTGTGTCCTCTCGTTAGTCTGGCTAAGGGTTTATCTATCTTGTTGATTTTCTCAAAGAACCAACTTTTGGTCCTGTTGATTCTTTCTATGGTCCTTTTTGTTTCTACTTGGTTGATTTCAGCTCTGAGTTTGATTATTTCCTGCCTTCTACTCCTCCTGGGTGTATTTGCTTCTTTTTGTTCTAGAGCTTTTAGGTGTGCTGTCAAGCTGCTGACATATGCTCTTTCCTGTTTCTTTCTGCAGGCACTCAGCGCTATGAGTTTTCCTCTTAGCACAGCTTTCATTGTGTCCCATAAGTTTGAGTATGTTGTATCTTCATTTTCATTAAATTCTAAAAAGTTTTTAATTTCTTTCTTTATTTCTTCCTTGACCAGGTTATCATTGAGTAGAGCATTGTTCAATTTCCACGTATATGTGGGCATTCTTCCCTTATTGTTATTGAAGAACAGTTTTAGGCCGTGGTGGTCCGATAGCACGCATGGGATTATTTCTATCTTTCTGTACCTGTTGAGGCCCGTTTTTTGACCAATTATATGGTCAATTTTGGAGAAAGTACCATGAGGAGCTGAGAAGAAGGTATATCCTTTTGCTTTAGGATAGAATGTTCTATAAATATCCGTTAAGTCCATTTGGCTCATGACTTCTCTTAGTCTGTCGACATCACTGTTTAATTTCTGTTTCCATGATCTGTCCATTGATGAGAGTGGGGTGTTGAAATCTCCCACTATTATTGTGTGAGGTGCAATGTGTGTTTTGAGCTTTAGTAAGGTTTCTTTTACGTATGTAGGTGCCCTTGTATTTGGGGCATAGATATTTAGGATTGAGAGTTCATCTTGGTGGATTTTTCCTTTGATGAATATGAAGTGTCCTTCCTTATCTTTTTTGATGACTTTTAGTTGGAAATTGATTTTATTTGATATTAGAATGGCTACTCCAGCTTGCTTCTTCTGACCATTTGCTTGGAAAGTTGTTTTCCAGCCTTTCACTCTGAGGTAGTGTCTGTCTTTGTCTCTGAGGTGTGTTTCCTGTAGGCAGCAGAATGCAGGGTCCTCGTTGCGTATCCAGTTTGTTAATCTATGTCTTTTTATTGGGGAGTTGAGGCCATTGATATTGAGAGATATTAAGGAATAGTGATTATTGTTTCCCTTTATATTCATATTTGGATGCGAGGTTATGTTTGTGTGCTTTCATTCTCTTTGTTTTGTTGCCAAGACGATTAGTTTCTTGCTTCTTCTAGGGTATAGCTTGCCTCCTTATGTTGGGCTTTACCATTTATTATCCTTTGTAGTGCTGGATTTGTAGAAAGATATTGTGTAAATTTGGTTTTGTCATGGAATATCTTGGTTTCTCCATCAATGTTAATTGAGAGTTTTGCTGGATACAGTAACCTGGGCTGGCATTTGTGTTCTCTTAGGGTCTGTATGACATCAGTCCAGGATCTTCTGGCCTTCATAGTTTCTGGCGAGAAGTCTGGTGTGATTCTGATAGGTCTCCCTTTATATGTTACTTGACCTTTTTCCCTTACTGCTTTTAATATTCTTTCTTTATTTTGTGCGTTTGGTGTTTTGACAATTATGTGACAGGAAGTGTTTCTTTTCTGGTCCAATCTATTTGGAGTTCTGTAGGCTTCTTGTATGCCTATGGGTATCTCTTTTTTTAGGTTAGGGAAGTTTTCTTCTATGATTTTGTTGAAGATATTTACTGGTCCTTTGAGCTGGGAGTCTTCACTCTCTTCTATACCTATTATCCTTAGGTTTGATCTTCTCATTGAGTCCTGGATTTCCTGTATGTTTTGGACCAGTAGCTTTTTCCGCTTTACATTATCTTTGACAGTTGAGTCAATGATTTCTATGGAATCTTCTGCTCCTGAGATTCTCTCTTCCATCTCTTGTATTCTGTTGGTGAAGCTTGTATCTACAGCTCCTTGTCTCTTCTTTTGGTTTTCTATATCCAGGGTTGTTTCCATGTGTTCTTTCTTGATTGCTTCTATTTCCATTTTTAATTCCTTCATCTGTTTGATTGTGTTTTCCTGGAATTCTTTCAGGGATTTTTGCCATTCCTCTCTGTAGGCCTCTACTTGTTTATTAATGATTTCCTGTGTTTCCCTAAGTGTGTTCATGTCTTTCTTGAAGTCCTCCAGCATCATGATCAAATATGATTTTGAAACTAGATCTTGCTTTTCTGGTGTGTTTGGATATTCCATGTTTGTTTTGGTGGGAGAATTGGGCTCCGATGATGGCATGCAGTCTTGGTTTCTGTTGCTTGGGTTCCTGCGCTTGCCTCTCGCCATCAGATTATCTCTAGTGTTACTTTGTTCTGCTATTTCTGACAGTGGCTAGACTGACCTATAAGCCTGTGTGTCAGGAGTGCTGTAGACCTGTTTTCCTCTCTTTCAGTCAGTTATGGGGACAGTGTGTTCTGCTTTCCGGCGTGTAGTTTTTCCTCTCTACAGGTCTTCAGCTGTTCCTGTGGGCCTGTGTCTTGAGTTCACCAGGCAGCTTTCTTGCAGCAGAAAATTTGGTCTTACCTGTGGTCCCGAGGCTCAGGTTCGCTCGTGGGGTGCTGCCCAGGGGCTCTCTGCAGCGGCAGCAACCAGGAAGACCTGTGCCGCCCCTTCCGGGAGCTTCAGTGCACCAGGGTTCCAGATGGTCTTTGGCTTTTTCCTCTGGCGTCCGAGATGTGTGTGCAGGGAGCAGTCTCTTCTGGTTTCCCAGGCTTGTCTGCCTCTCTGAAGGTTTAGCTCTCCCTCCCACGGGATTTGGGTGCAGAGAACTGTTTATCCGGTCTGTTTCTTTCAGGTTCCGGCGGTGTCTCAGGCGCAGAAGTCCTGCCGCTCCTGGGCCCTCCCCCATGGGAGCCCAGAGGCCTTATACAGTTTCCTCTTGGGCCAGGGATGTGGGCAGGGGTGAGCAGTGTTGGTGGTCTCTTCCGCTCTGCAGCCTCAGGAGTGCCCACCTGACCAGGCGGTTGGGTCTCTCTCTCACCGGGTCTGGGAGCAGAGAGCTGCTGCGGGCCGGGATCCGCGGGTGTGGGACTTCCGGTAAACACAGACCGTGCCTCCTAGAGAAATTCTGCTTCCGTGTCCCAAGCTCACCAGGCAGCTTTCTTGCAGCAGAAAAGTTGGTCTTACCTGTGGTCCCGAGGTTCAAGTTCTCTCGTGGGGTGCTGCCCAGGGGCTCTCTGCAGCGGCAGCAACCAGGAAGACCTGTGCCGCCCCTTCCGGGAGCTTCAGTGCACCAGGGTTCCAGATGGTCTTTGGCTTTTTCCTCTGGCGTCCGAGATGTGTGTGCAGGGAGCAGTCTCTTCTGGTTTCCCAGGCTTGTCTGCCTCTCTGAAGGTTTAGCTCTCCCTCCCACGGGATTTGGGTGCAGAGAACTGTTTATCCGGTCTGTTTCTTTCAGGTTCCGGCGGTGTCTCAGGCGCAGAAGTCCTGCCGCTCCTGGGCCCTCCCCCATGGGAGCCCAGAGGCCTTATACAGTTTCCTCTTGGGCCAGGGATGTGGGCAGGGGTGAGCAGTGTTGGTGGTCTCTTCCGCTCTGCAGCCTCAGGAGTGCCCACCTGACCAGGCGGTTGGGTCTCTCTCTCACCGGCGAGTTTTCTTTTATTGCTTTTAACTGAGATAGACTGTCTCCATATAATTATTAAACAAGAACTTAGTTTTCATTTCGGAGCAAGCAGCCATACAATCCCATAATAAGTAAAGCTTGATTAATATTACTCTTAACCCGTGGTGAAGAGCATGCAGGGAGGTGGTTAACAATACTTGGACAGCTAGAGGTCACTTTAGCAAACAGAGAGAATCGGGGTATAACTATCGAGGCTTATGCTTTACTTAAGATGACTGCACTTGGGTTTTCTTTTTTTTTATCTTACAAAATAATTTCACTGAGATATGGGAGAGCTTGTGTGTTCATTTTTACTGTACAGAGACACTGCATCCCTGTGGTAGTTCTCCCTGCCTGCCTTGAACTGCTCTAAACTTCTCTTCAGAGCACTTAAATCCAGAGCTCACCCTTGGGAGAAGCCTGTGTTTGGTTTCACCTACAGAGACCCCCATGTACCCATTCTTCATCTACATTTGGTTGAAACTATATTGTATGTCAAACATGAATGTCCATCTATTAATAAAAATCCGGGAAGTTATAATAATTGGTTTGAGATAACTATCAACTTTCCAACTTAGAATTGTGACTATCAAGTCATTTAGTAGAACACTTTCATGGTTAAAGATTGTGTAATGTTTTTAAGTGGGATACAGTTGTCCTGGGCAACCTAGAAATGCTCCTCTGCCACACTGCCCCAGCATGAGAGCTTGGACCCCAGTTCCACAATGATGGCATTAAAAACAAAACACAGTTGTGTGCTGAGCCCTCAACACAAATTCATAGAGAACAAGGGACATCATAGTCTATACTGGGCTAGTTAGTGATGGCTGATTGTGATTACCAGCTCAGCTGGATTGGAAGACACTCAGGAGATGAGTAACACACAGCCCATGTGTGCCTGGGCAAGCGTTGCCAGAGACCATTAGGTCATGAGGGCTCATACCAAATGGATGGATTAAACATTTGGACAGACTATAGGCAAGCGACAGGACTTTGGAAGATGGGACATAGTTGGAGGAAGTGTCACTGGAGATATGCCTGTGAAGGATTTATTTGGTCCTGGATGCTTTCTATTGCTTCTCTTTCTTTCCTCGTCACCATGAGGCAAGCAGTTTTCTTCAGCCATGCCCATGCCCTACTGCCATGATGGTTTTGCCTACTATAAGCCTAAAAGCAATGGAGCAAGCAGGGCCTTTTTAAATACTGAGACAAAACAAATAGTTCTCCCTTTAAATTGTTTCTTTCAGGTATTTGCCGTAGAAATCGGAGGTCTTATTAATATAGTGCCACCACTCAGAGAAGTCACAATATACTAGAGTAAAAACTCAGCATTGAAAATTCCACTTTGAAGCTAGACTTGGTGGCATCCTTAATCCCAGCACTTGTAAAGTTGAGACAGACAGATCTCTATGAATTTGAGGCCAGCCTATTCTATGTGGTGAGTTCCAGGATAGTCAGGGCTGTCCTGTAGAGAGACCCTGTCTCAAACAAATGAATGAATGAACAAGTGAACTAACTAACCAGCTAACCAGCTAACTAACTGACTAACTAACTACACTACACTACACTACTGAATGAACTCTGTATCATTTCAGACCTCAACTTAAAAAGATTACCAGGAGCTATGTCTTTCTGCTCTAACATCTGAGGGACAGAAATGTCCCTAAATAGATGGCTAAGTGAAATGGCATCTGGCACACAGGTCCTGAGATTTTCTTTCAGAGATGAGTAATGTCAAAACAGGACTTAATAAACCTGATGGTTTTGAAACACACAGAATGTAATGAATGATCTCTCCGCAGTACTGATTGTCCAGGGATGGTGATACACTAGTGGACAAGCTTTTAGTATCTTTTCAAATATTTTTCTTTTTGTTTATGTGTTTGGGTACACCTGTGTGAGTGTCTGTCATATGTGTTCCAGTGCCCAGGAAAGAGACAGCATTAGACCTCCTGGAGCTGGAGTTAAGTGGTGCTTGTGAGCTGCCAGCATGGGTGCTGGGAACTGAACTTGGGTCCCCTGGAAGAGCAGAATGAGCATGAACTGTGGACCTATCTCTACAGCCTTGCCAGTGAACAAGATTGGGGGCATTGCCATGAGGGTAGACTAAGCCAGTGGATTTTGCAAGCTGGGGGCTAATATAATAAAGCAAGGGAATGAATCTGAAACCAAGTCCAAGGCCTGTGATGCTGAACCAAGAAAAGGCAACTTTGGAGGCTCCTCGAAGTGTGTCCCATCCCCTCTGTGTGCCAAGGGGCAGAGAACAGGGACTAGGGAGGGAGACAGTGGGATGGACACCTGGGTCAGAGCAGCCACAACACACTTTACAGCAAAGAAAAACTATCTCAAAAGGGCCCAAAAGCTTAGCAGTTTGAGAGATTTGGAATCACAAGAGGTTGGTTTTCTGCTAAAGAGCCATGTCAGCTCCTTATACATTTTGTTTATCAACTCCTTACCCCATGCGGCTTACAAATGTTCTCTTCCTTCTGTGCTGCCTTTTCAGCCTCTTGACTGTTTCCTTGCTGGGCAGAGGCTTTTAAGCCTGATGTGACCTTGTTTTGTATGCCTGAGACCTTGGTACCGTATCTGAAAATTCTCCATTGATGAGTTTTTCCACATTTTCTTCTAAGCACCTTTGGTGGTTTAAGGTCTTATAGTTAAGTCCTTATAGATTTTGAGTTGACTTTGGTGACTAGACTAAGATTTCAATTTCACCCCATTGTGTTTGGCTATCCAGTTTCTCCAGCTTACCCCTTTGTTATTATTATCATATATTCTTGGTGCCCCTGTCAAGAATTAATTGACTATATATTTGAATTTATTTCTAGGCTGTCTATTCTGTTCCATATGTTTTACATATCTTTGTTCATGCCAGTATTATCATGTTTTGATTAATGTAGGTTTGTCAAAATAGTAGGAAACCAGGAAGTGTGATGTTTCCAGGTAATATGATTTTAAAAACTGGAGGAACGGACATTTCTCAGAAGAAGACACATGTATGTAAAAATAATAAAAATCGCCAGCCAACTGGAAATTAGTAATAAAACCATGGAGAGCCATGCTTCCTTATCTGTTAGGGTACCCACTACACAGATGTCCTGAGTCAATAAGGACAAAGGGGAAAGAAAATCTTAGTACAGTATTGAAAGGAGTGCAAACATGTATTGCCCCCACGGAAATGGTATTGAGTCTCTTGAAAATATAATCAGAACTACCGTATAATCCAGCAATTCTTATGTGTCCCTTTTTTATTGAAGCACTGCTTGTAACAACTAAGATATACAGATAACCTGTGTCCACTGACAGAGACAACACTCATAATAGCAATACAAGAAAACAACCCAATCACACATAGTAAAATTCTACTTAGCCTTGAAAAGAGGAAGTTTTGTCATGTGCAAAAATCTGGGTGTAACTTGAGGGCACTGTCCCAACTGAAGTAAGCCAGACACAAACCAATAAAAAAATGTGAGTTCATAGCACAAATTCACTTACATGTGGAATCTAGAGTGGACAATGACATAGGAGGGTGAGGGGAGGGGTTTGGGGAGGGGGCAGATGCCGGTTAAAGCATACACAGTCGTAGTGGCACAGGATGCAAAGGCCAGAGGGTCAGTGTTGAGCTCACTACGTTAGTTTGTAATACTGTGGGGATATGTTGCAGATTTCCTGTAAGAATGGCTTTCAGCCACGGTTACTGCTGTCTAGTCAGCTGGTGATGGTGTGTGGAGATGGGCATAATCACACATGATTGTAGTCATCATTTCATGATGTAATGCACATTAAAATATGCTCTGCATCTTAAATATATGCATCTTTTGTGTAAAAAAACCCAAAACCGAGATGCATGGCAAGCTGGTGTTCAGAATCCTGAGCACTAAATGCCTCGTGAATTGTTGTCAGGCTTTCTTCTCTAAAGGCCAAAATGTGGGATTCCTATTTTAAAGGACAAAACTAAAAATGGTGTTCTGAGCAGCACCCTTCCTCTTCATCACCTGGAAAGTATGAACTCCCATAATAATGTCAGATGGGTGAGTCATCTCTGTTTCCCTTCTAACAGAGGTTTCCTTTGTCAGATCAATGGGCATTTGTAGAGCTGACAGTTGAAGCAACACGTCGGGGTGGCTATTTATAACTTTCTAGAGGTTTAATTTTCCTAGAAAAATTATGTTCTGTTTGAATAATGAGGGGGTCATAATTTATGCCAGGACATTGCTGCCACATTTATTAATGAATTAGGATTATAATTAGTCTTCTACAGCTGTTCAGGGAGATGCAAGCCCATGTTTGCCTTTATCAATCAGGTCACTCTATCCCTCAACACCATTATTTGTGCTTTCTAAACATTTCATGGAAATATAATTTATTGGATTTCCTTTGTTTTGGTCAGATTATCTCTCTCCTTAGATATTGTTGAATTATCAAAATATCTTCTGTGCATGCCCCTCTTTCTCTGCCACAGAGGGAAGGTTTGCTTAAACTGTCCACTTAGGACAGAGTGTCACTTTGATTTCTTTCAGAGTAATGTGAGCATGGGTAATGGATAGTATCCTAAATAACATTTAGCTCGAAGACTCTGTCAAACTGTGGTGAATTGTGGCCCCTGGAAAGAGCACAGTACTGCATTGTATTGGAGGAACTAACTTTTAAGGAATTCCTGAGACACATTTATTATGGTCCACCACCTCATTTCCACTTGCTGTGTTTCATTAAATTTACAGTCTTGGGGTAATCACAAGAATGAGATGGGAAATGTAATGTAAGACATCATCTCTAGCCTCCTAAGCAGAAAGTGAACATAATCAATCATTCATTCATTTAAGACAAGTCGAGAGCCTACCACATACCAACCCTCAGGGGTAAAGTGAGTAACCAGACAGTTTCAGTTTACAAACTATTCACAGCCCAGCCAGGGAGACAATGGACACAGGAACCTCAGCATAATGCCATCTGATGCCGACACAGAGGCTCTAATGGAGTCAACAGACATAGAGAGGAAGGCTCTCTCTATGGGGTGAGGCTTAGTCATGGGTGTCTACAATTTGGGTCCTGAGCCTGCTGAGGGGAGACAGTGACTCATAGTCTTCAAGAGTGACTGGAATTCTGGGGCTAATTGTTCTTGGGCATTTTTGTGGCTGTGCACATTAAATGGATGGAACTTAACATCATTTAAATTCACCAGAGAAAGTTTGCGGGTCTAGAGGGTTGGGAAACAGCTCGCTCTGTAATGTGCTACACGGGAGGGCAGCGTTTTCAAGTGATTGCGCCATGCTAGCTAAGCCTTGTCTGATGGAAGAGATTTTGCTGTCTGCAGGAACTAGTGTTGATTAAATTTACAGGGGAAATGACTTTATATTAGAACCTTCTCTAGTTTGTTGACAGCACTCGTACTTCATAAAATAAGGCACACGACCCCGAATTTCATATGAACAGAAATTATAAATTCTGATGTCTCTTTTGAATGCTTTAGTTCGTTTGCTTGGCTTAGTTCCCAGTAAAGCAGAAAGTAACTTGGATATCAACCACAAAGTGGGCCTGGGACCCCTTCCCGTTGGGTAGACATCTGGAATGGTACATGAGAAGTGGATGTAGCTGGTGGACATTTAATTAAAGGTTGGTGCTCTCACTGGAGGCAAGTGCAGTGAGCCTCTGAGCCCAAGAGGATGAGAGGCTCTGCATCAAAGCTATCACTGGTGTGTGCATGTTCTATGCTGAAGCTCGACAGCTTCAAATATATTAACTGTAAAATAGAGAATATGAACTCACAACAGCCCTAAATCCAGATAGCAATTTCTATGACAATAGTTTAAGATGCATCTGTGTGGATTCTTTAAAGGGGAAAAGTCATCAGCACTAATTGTTCAAATTCCAAAAAAAAAAAAAAAAAGGTAATTCTTGAGTCTTTGGCATCCAAATGAATGTGGCACTGTAAGGATTTTATTGATTTGCCTATTACACTCATTGGGATTTGTAGATATTATTCCACAGTTCATGACAGTGGGAAGCATTTGTGACCTAAGATAGCATTGGCTTAATTAAAAACTACTCATCTGATTTCTGTCCCCAAGCTTGTATTGGCCAAACCAGTCAGGCTCCCAGCTATGTGTCTAGGTTCCTGGTGCCTGGCACTATTCATGCAAGAGTTCCCTCACCAGCTAGTGGTCCCTCACCTGCTAGTGGTCACTGCTCCATACCACAACAGCCCCTTAGCTCACTTAGTCCTCCCAGCTCAGGAGGGTGTAGTTACTTCTGAGAGAGGGTGACACTCTGGCCTGGTCATTGTGGGAATGGACAACACCAGCTTAGAAGAATCTCGGGTATCCAAGAAGACATTGCTGGAGTTGAAGAAATGAGATACCTTTCCAGATCCCAGAGGTCCTTGTGTACAGAGGTCACTCTTGGCTTGAGAATGGTGACTGCTAATGGGGGGAGCATCTTCACTCTGTTTCCTCTTTTGACATAGGGAAGGGCAAGAACTCAGGTGTCAGTCATGGCATCTGGGTCTCTCTTCTTTTCAGTCACCACCACAGGGAACTTTAGAATATGTAATCTGGGTCCCTTTCAGAAGGTGGTGGTGCCAGATTCAGGGTCCTAACTCTTCCTTGGTTCTGATTACCAGAACTACCCAATGTCAAGAGTTTCCCAAAGACAAAGACCACAAGCCTCATGGATTTAGAGGAACACTGCTCTGTGGACACCTCAGGCATTTCCAGGAGTCTTTATCTTCCCAAGAAGATTCTCATTCCTTTAGAGAAACCCTGGTTCCTGGGAAATTTACCAAGCTTCTTTATAGAGCTAGAGATATACAAGGAAATTAAGATATTTTCAGAATCCACTTAAGATTTACCCATGCTCCTCTCTCTGGGATATGCTGACAGTCTTAGGCCTGATACCAGCTTGTGCAAGAAAGGGCTTTGAGAAATGCACTGCTGTCCTGACATTTAAGGCCAAGACTTATTCTGGACTTTTTCTGGAGATACCCTCAAGGCAGGTAGTAATTGTATTGTTGAACCATAGAACCTGTGCTGGAAGAGGCTCAAAATACTTTTCCAACAAGAATGGTGGTGAGTAAATCCATTATTTCACAGTCCGTTTTGAGACTAGTAGTGTGTAAAATTATTATTTCAGAGTCTTGTCTGAATCAGAAGCCAAGCTTCTGTGTGTGTCAGTCATTTTTATAAGAAACTTGACAACCCACTTACAGCATTTTGAGGCTAGTTCTAGTACAGCAAAATTAAGACTGAATGGAGTTTGACCTACCTTAGACTTCAAGAGACTCACTCTGAGCAGTGCACTAGTCTAGGAGCTGAGCTGTAAAAGCCAAGAGTCATTGAGTTCACTGCTAGTGTTAAACAGAAGCCACACTCATTCCTCTCTTCCTAGTGACTTCACAAGCCCTTCAAATACTTCCCTTGACTCCCAGAAAACAGGTAGTGCTATTTTGTTCTAAAAATGACAAATTGTATTTTATCACTTACCATGCTGTGCTACTGTGTTTGGGTATATTTAGCATGATCTTTGCATGAAAGGCCTATGGAATATTTCTGTTGTCGATGTATACAATCGCATCTCTCAGAAACATAACAGCAATCCACAACTTATTCAGGAAAATTCTGGTGTGGGAGCCATGATGAGAAGCAGGAGGTGTGTATTCATTAGGTTCACTGGAAGAAGGGAATCATGAGAAAGAACATATATAATAAAGGAGGATTCATTAGATTGACATACAAGATACAGTCTAGGAGGATCAACAATGGCTATCCTCATGCTGGAGAGCCCCAGGACTCGGTGTCTGCTCAGCTTACAGGGCTGGATGTTTCAGTAAGTAGTTCTGCCCTGGTACCAAAAGCCTGTAAGATTCCTAGAGAGTCACTGTTCTTCAGGCCATGGTGGAAGCCAATTGCTGGTGTGAGCAAAGCAGCAATGGCAGTGGCCAGCAGTGGTGGCAGCAGCAACAGGATGGGTGAGTTTCCCTGTGAAATGAAAAATGTGGAGGCAAATGTCTCCCCTGGACCACCTCTGGTCTGGTGACACCCACATTGAGTTTGGTCTTCCCACTTCAAAGAACCTGATCAAGAAAAGCCCTTCTGCTGTGCCAAGAAACTTATCTTTCAGGTGGTTTCAGATTCAGCAAGGTTGACAACCAAGATTAAGCACCACAGGTAGGATGTGTGCCAGGGTGGGCTCAGCAGTGTGTGACACTGGGCCCAAGGAGCTGGACTGGAACTCCAGACAGCTAGCCACCTTTAAGAAAGACAGGCAAGCTCCGATCTAGGAGATAAACTACTCACAGCTTCCACTTAGCGACACAAGGACTCCCCCCTTCCAGACAGCCAGCAGAAGCAGGCTACAAGGTGTTAATCAGTGTTAGAATCACCCACAGATGAATACTTGAGTAGAAAGTAAAGACAAATCATACCCAGCATCACTGGTCTGCAGCACCTAACACAGAAGACTGGTCCTAAGGAAATATTCACGAAGCTATTATATTATAGAAAGGAAATATGTATTTCTTTCCAGTGCTGGGAATCAAACTCATGAAGTGTATGTACTAGGCAAGCACTCTACTACTGAGCCACATCCCCAGTCAGAGATCTTTCAGACATTGGGATTTTGATTATAAAATAGAGTGGCTGGGCATGGTGATTGTGGTGGTTTGAATAGGAATGGCCCCATAGACTTGTTTGTGAATGCTTGGTCCAAAGGGAGTGGCGCTATTAGGAGGTGTAACCTTGTTGGAGTAGGTGTGACCTTGTGGGAGGATATTTGTCACTGTGGAGTTGGGCTCTGAGGATTCACAGGCTCAGGCTACGCCCAGTGTGGGACACAGTCTCCTTCTGCTGCCTTCAGATCAAGATGTAGAACTCTCAGCTCCTTCTCTAGCACCATGCCTGCCTGCGTACCAGCATGCTTCCCACCATGACGATAATGGGTCAAACTTCTGAAATCGTAAGCCAGCCCTAACAAAATGTTAACCTTTCTAAGAGTTGCCTCAATCATGATGTCTCTCTCTTCACAGCAATAAAATCCTAATGAAAACAGTGGCTCAATATTATAATTCTGGTAGTTGGCAGGCTGAGGAAGGAAGATTGGGTGTTAAAGGCCAGTCTGGGCTACAGTGAGGAAAAAAGATGAACCAAAACAGAATAGGTTGGCCAAGTAACCGGACGGAGAAGGAAATTGGAATGGATGAAGACTATAATTAGATAACAGTCCAAAAATACAAAAAAAGCGAAAGTCCCGACTTAAACTACATAAATCTTTACATGAAGAAATTTTACAGAATACAAATTAGATTAAAGAACAAATGTATAGCATGCCCAGACACAGAATGTTGAGATGCAGCCACTTTAAGAGTTAAGGGGAAATTCTAGGAAACACCCATAGGAAACACCCATAGAGAGACCCCTTGCTTGTTTCTTCTCATTAGATTGGCGCCAGACTCTCTAGCAGTAATGAGGCAGATTCTTCTATGAGGTGGTGCAATAGAAAAACACTTGGTGAGAATGAATTTTTGTTAGAAACCCCACAGGTTCTACTTCAGAGCGAGAACAAAATAGAAGTCTGTATTCAGGCCAAGATCAACCATCAGTCCAGGTGTACCTGTCAGGCAACAACAGACACAGGAAGGAATACAACCAATCCAGGACCATGAGACTCAGGAAGCAGGCCTAATTAAAAAAAGCAGTATAGTTTGGAGCCAAGTCTAATGCTAAATTTACAAAGGAAAGGTTTGGCTAGATAACACAGCTATAGCGCACAGGAAGGGACAGTTACAGTCCTTCCAGACCTGTCCCTGAGTCAGGGCGTCTCTTCTCAGAGGAAGTCACTGTCAGTAGTTTCTGGATATCTTGTCAGGGAGTTCACAGTGATTGACTTTGTTTTTATGCGTGTGTGTCACACCTACTTTTCAACTAGATGGCCATATTCTAACTTTTATTACTTCTATGTTATTATTATTATTTTGTTTTCCAAGACATGGTTTCTCCGAGACAGGTGTATCCCTGGCTGGCTTGAAACTTGTTCTGTAGACCAGGCTGGCCTCAAACCTGAAGATCTGCCTGCCTCTGTCTCTTGAGTGCTGGCATTAAAGCCATGCACCACTACCACTTAGTTAACGTTCCAACCTTTTAAAGTTAGGATTTTTAAAACAAGCAATGTGAGAAAATTGCTAAGATTTGTTTTTTACTATTTAAACTGTTTATTGTTTTAAAGAGGAAGTATGAGGCCGGGGAGATGGCTCAGTGGTTGGGAGACTGGTACTGCAGAGGACCCAGGTTCAGTTCTGAAAACCCAGACCCAGTGACCCAGAAACACTCACGAGAACAGCTCCAGGGGACCTAAGCCCCTCTCTGGCCTCCCTGGGCCACATGTGGGCACACAAATACACATTAAGTATTTTTAAAGGAATGAAATGTGGGCTATAACTTGTTGTTTACCAGAGAAAAACCTAAAGAAAGATGGAGAAAAGAAAATGTGCTCATTCTGAGTTAGGCAAGAGAAGGGAACAAACATGGAAATAGTGGGGTAAGTGGAAACAGGAGAGCAGGAAACTCTAAAATCCTACATGTTTGGGGAAGCAAGAAAGACGCCACCACTCTTAGCCTTTAGGGTGTTTTCTCCTCCTCAGCCTAGAGCGGCTGCTTCACCATGAGCACTGTGAGACTCATTTTCTGTCCCATGGACTCCTGGAAGCCATGTTTTCTGATGTCTCTGGAGACAGTGGGTGGTACTTTCAGGGAGGCCCAGGCAGCCTGTGACAAAGGCAGTGCTACCTGAGACTGTCATGGTGCTTCTCCAGCTGCACCAGGGTCATGGAGATACAATCACTGAGGCTTTGGTGTAAACAGGGTACCATTTTGCCAAGCTAGGAGGATCATCACCCCAGTGCTCAGGTCAGGATCTCTGTTCCTGTTCATTCACTCAGCCTCATCAGGAGAGGCTACTGCAGCCTTGCATTTAGCATGTCCTTGAAGGCAAGAATGCACCCTTCAAACAGTGGAGTTGCAGCCTGGGGAAGAAGGGTCCCAGGTCCCATGCTACCCCAAAGTCAAAGAAAGGTGAGCGTATCTTACTGAGCTAAATATGCTTCTGGGAATGCCCTAGCACTTCATATCCAATTGTGGAACAACCCTGGAACTGCAGGTGACACACTCCTATGCTAGATGAGCTCTTACACAAAGGCAGAGCAAGACGCTCAGGCTTCAGAAGCAGCTTCAGTGAAGCCAGGCGAATACAAGGTGGAGATAGTTGGGGTGAAGGTAACCCTGGCTGTGAAGCCAATGGCATAGACAGTGAGATATACTCAGTCCTTGGTACCAGACAGATGTAGTTATGTGAAACATTCAGACCCCCATGGGACACTTTTAAAAGCTGATAAGCTTATAAAAGTGATCAAGGTGATTTCCTGGAGTAAGCTGGCATCTTCATAGCTCATGGTGCAAGCCTTTAGTCCCAGCACTTGGGAGGCAGAGGCAGGCTGATCTCTGTGGTTTCAAGGCTAGCCTGGTCTACAAAGCCAGTTCCAGGACAGCAAGTACTACACAGAGAAACCCTGTCTCAAAAAATCAAAAGGGGTCGGGGGAGAATGGGACACTTATAAAAGCTGATTAAATGATAAGACATAAAAGAAATTATAAATGAGTAATTATAAATAATTTAAATTGCAATCAATTTGACATAGTAAAGGACATGTTTTGTTTTCAGGTCTTAGGTCATAGCAGAAAGAAAAATAACTAATACACCATAGATCTGTCTGTCTGTCTGTCTGTCTGTCTGTCTGTCTGTCTGTCTGTCTATGTGTTTTTTTGTGAGCCAGGTTCCCTCTACCTCATGCAGACTGACCAGAAACTTGATATCCCTCTACTTTGGTTTCTTGCACTGTGGGATGGGGGTGTACACCACCATGCCTGAATTTCCTAAAACAGTTTTGCTTAGATCTGCACGCCTGGGATCCCATGCCTTCCCTCCATTGTTGCCAGAGTAGAATTCTTTCTACATCTGTGAGGTTCATGATCATGAACTTCTGTATGGTCATCTCACAGACAGGTAAATGCTTTCTGTGCATTAATCCTTTTCAAAAGTTAATCTTAATCGACAGATATTGTCAATATTTATCTGTTAAACATTTTAAAATACGTGTGGCCTTGCTGGAGTAGGTGTGGCTTTGTGGGAAGAAGTGTGTCACTGTCTGGGTAGGCTTTGAGATCCTCCTCCGAGCCAGGTGGAGATAGTCTTCTCCTATTTGACTTCAGAACAAGATGTAGAACTCTCAGCTCCTCTAGTGCCATGCCTGCCTGGACGCTGCCATGTTTCCTGTCCTGATGATAATGGACTGAATCTCTGAACCTGTAAGCCAGCCCCAGTTAAATGTTGTCCTTATAAGAGTTGCCTTGGTCATGGTGTCTGTTCACAGCAGTGGAAATCCTAACAAAGACAGTGGCTTACCTTGACCAGCAGCTTTAACATTCAATCCCTGGCTTGTTGGCAGGACTCTGGTGTTGGAAATTCCCTCTTTTCTCCTAGAATGCCAAAGCAATGTGTTTATGGTAGAAGGCTATCTTCATTAACAAAATGAAACAAACTGTGCATAAACTAGGATTAACTAGTGTCACTGGTAAAAATGATCTCATTAATAAATACTGTTGTGTATGAGACATTGTCAAGGAAGGAGGGACAGGCTCAAGAGCCAGACAAAGTAAGACGAGCCACAGGTGACTTGAGGTCTAAGGAAGGAGAAAGGGGCCTGTTATTATACACATCCAGTTAATCAAGAACTTGGTACTCAGGCCTGGGGAAGCAGTTCTGTAGGTAAAGTATTTACTGTAGGTCCATGAGGACCTAAATTCAGCACTACAGACATGTACAAAGATTGGGTGTTGTGGTTCATGTTTTCTACCTTAACACTGCAGGTAGATAGGAAGAATCCTGGGGCTTCCTGAGCAGCCAGTCTAGCTACCTCCGTGAACTCCAGGCCAGTGGGAGATTCTGCCTTGAAAAACAAGGTGGATGGTTCTTAGGAGCAGCACCCAAGGTTGATCCTACACACATATACTTGGGCATAACTGCATGCGTGAACAAACACAAGTGAGTGTGTGTATATGGGATAGGAGGACTGTTTGTTCAGAAGCAGCCATTGCATTACTCCCTTCTGTGTCGCCAAGTACCCTTAAATCATAGGTCACTCAGATTTCGAGAAAGGTTGAGAAAGCAAGAGCCCTGTTGCATACTGAACTTCAATTCACTTTTTCAAAGATTCTGTTATTAAAACAAGGAGGGAGTGGAGTCAGTCATTGGTGTCGACCATACACTCAGTGCTCAGTTTGCCTTGCCCACCAAAAATTTCAGATGGAGAAGGGCCACTTAAAAGGCTAAAGTCACCAGCTCTTCGGGAGTTGGTAGAGGAGCCAAGACCCATTGCTCATGCTCCTGACTTGTAAGCAGCAAACCCTGGTCATTTTATAAGGACTTTAGGGCATTGCGGGTGATATTTATGAATATGGCTGAAGCCAGTGTCACACGAAAACAGTGCATTTCGGGTTTGAAGGAAGGTCTGATTCTTTTTTAAATACAGCAGAATGTGAGTTTTCTGTCCTGTGGAATTAGCTTCTGTCATCCATAATGTAAGGCAAAGGCTTGCTATGGATTGCTATGGGAGGCAGTCAAAGGACTAAGCGGCCTTCCAGCTTCCTTTATGTGGAAACCAATAAAATCTGATGCTAGCAGAAACTAGAGGAGGTGGGGCAGAAGAGGAAGCTACCCAGAAGATGTGGTGTAGGTGCTTTGGAAAGGAAGCCTCGTCAGGAAGCACCTGGCTGCCCTCTGGCTGCAAGTCTCTGAACATTCCTCAGCTGACAGCTAGCTTGGGTTCATTCCTGACATTTCCTGTTTCCTGGGTCCTCTGAGCCTTCTCCTTTCTAATTTGCTTCCCTCTGCTGCTCATCTTGCAATTCTTCTGTCTTTGCTCCAAAAGACTGCTGAGAAAACCTCTTGTTATTTGGCATCACAAGGCAGCCATAATGTCTCTGCTCCTGACTGTTTGCTCCCTGGTGGAAAGATGGCTTCCGTAAGTTTTTCCATTTCCCATTCATTAGATTTCCTGTCAGGTACCTGGCTGAGTCTGTGAATACAGGAAGGGAGAAGGACACTATGCTTCTCGCCTTTTTCAGAAATGACCCCAGCTGAGGGATGTCCTTCAAGGCTCTTTCCCTGGTGCCTGAGGAGACTTCCATTCCTGTTCACAGCATGTTCACGTGTCTTGAAATTTAAAACTTGGCTCTCACAGCTCATGGTGTATTTCCATTTACTTTTTATTGTAAAAGTTAATGTGACCCACTTTTGTTTTAATTAAAGTAAGCCCAGGTCACCCAAACATTTACGGCTGTCTGTGAGAAAGAAACAAAAGCAGGCAGTTGTGTTCCTTGGCTATGTGAGGATGGTGAAGGGGCTCCGATTTCAGAGCATGGGTCATCCTAGATGGATGAAGGCAGCTTGGGTGGAGCCATCACCGGATCTGGCAGGTCCAGACTCCCTGGCACCAGTGTGGCTCTCAGCAAGTGTCTACTTGGCGCCTTCTCTAGTCTTTTTGGCATGAAAGAAAGACCTTGTACAACACTCCTCATGTGTCATTCCCCTTAAACAAAACCTTTCTTCTGTTTTCCTTGCTCTCTTCGCTTCCTCTCCTATGTCTGAGCATACAAAAGCAAACATGTTCTCCTTCCTTCTGAAGGCGATAGTACATCAAAGGTGTACCCGCCATTAATCTAATGTCTGCCCTGTGGAAACTTTGAAAGTAGAGTGCTCTGTGCTTAGGGAGCAACTGCTTAGCTAGTTGGAGAAAGAGAATGGAGAGTGAGCTGACAGAATTGATTCTGATTGTTTCCCATTCAGTCATCCATTGTCAGTAATATTACAAACATGGACACATTGGGCTATGGGAATTTTATGTAACCGAGAAACTGATATGACAAGGTCATTCATGCTAATAAAATAGAATTTAAAGGATCTATGTGTAATATAGACCTTCCAAACGGGAGTAGCCTGGAGACCCTGAACAACAATGAGAACAGTGTGTTGGGTTTTCCTGAAATAATGTTCAGGAATATAGATGCAAATGCTAGTGTTCCTCTGAAATTGATGTTAATAGAGAGATGGGAAGGAAGCACATTGGACAGAGGGACATGTTGACCCACTGTTCAAGCCTGTGAAGACAGACTTGACCTAAATACAAGGATCTTTAGGCCTGTGGCCAGTAGATTGCCCTTACCTAGTCTAACATGGCCAGGTCCTTAGAACTCCACGTTGAGTTCTTACTGAATGTAGCTTCAGTGTAAAAGAGAAGTCAGTCACTATGCATACTATTATTTCTTGGCAGTAGCTGAAATAGCCCTTAGTGGAGGGGCATTGAATCTTAGGTTTTCTATTAGACAGGAATGTAATTTAAGAGAAATGCCTCTAGAAACAGACAATCCCAGCAAAGGGAAGACTGCTGAAGTCTGTTTGATAGCACACTTTTGCAGCCACTGCAACAAGAATGCTCTCCAAGGGGATTCTGGGCTGTGGCATAGGGAAAATAGGATGAGTAAATGCACGCACAGCCGTCAGGATGACCACTGAGGGGCAGGACAGTGGAAATACTGTGGCTTCAGTTTTTGTAGGAACAGCAAGAGTAATGTCAGTGTGGGTAGGAAGCAGAAGATGGAGGGTCTTGACAGCCAAGTAAAGGACTTTGACCTTTGTTCTGTGGATATTAGAACATACTCAGTAGTTTGAGCATCTTGTAGGTGTGATGGGTGTGATTTGTGTTCTCTAGGAAAGCGCTTGGCTTAGACATGTAGAACAGGAAGTGCAAGAAGTTTAAGAGAAGGCAACTTTTGGAGACTGATAAAAATGAGTATTGGAGCCAGGCCTGGTGAGCAGGCCTGTTAACCCAGCTACTTAGGAGGCCAGAGCAGAAAGACCACAGGTTCAAGGCTTGCTTTGGCTATTGGTGGGTTGGAGGTCAGCCTGGTGGTCAACTCTGCCTGAAAATGAAAGGTGGAAGGTGGGCTAGAGGTGTAGCATAGTGGTGAGGCTCTTCCTTTAGTCCCCAGTACTAGGAAAAGAAAAAAAAGATGGAGAGAAGAGAGAGAACAAAGAGAAGAGAGAGATGGAGGGGAGAGGGAAGGAGGGAGAATTACTCTGGTTGGTTGACGGAAAGAGCACTGGACTGCAAGTCAAGGTCCATCCAAGTTCTTCTTCTTGGGCCTGATTTACCATCTGTAAAAATGATTAACTCCAAGTCCTACCCCATTCTAACAATTTGTGATTTTATGTTAAAGTTATCTGCTCATTTGCATTCCTTGAATTGTGTCCTCAAAGACGTTGAAGGCTGCTTTAGTGTAAAACCAGACTTCTGGAAACTTTGGTTTGGATATTTGTACGTTAATTGATTCCTCCACTCTCATGGCCTTCCAAATCCCCATCTTTCCACATAAAGCTTGTAGCCAATGGATTATAGATTCAAGCTGAGCGAGAATCATGTATCAGCTATTACAAGCCCGAGGGTTTGTTTCTTAATCAATTACAACATATCCGGTAACTCAACCCAGCTACAAGGAAGACAAAATTAGCTTTCCTTATTGCTCTAAGATGGTATGTCTTCACCTAAGCTTCTGCTTAAACAGCAATGAAAAGAGGATTAACCCTGGCAGTAAAGAAACGAGCCAGTGTGAGGCCAGACTGGGTAAAGACTGGTGTAAGGGACACTTTTTCTTGTAAGTGAATTCTGTGCCATAGGGTGGTGTCAAGCCCATAATCAAAACCTGACATGGGACCAAAAACAAAAGGGGGACAAAACTAAGGGAGGTCAGCTGATTGCTTAGAACTCTGGTCATTTTTCTGTTTGAAAAATGATTTGTGTATCATTTCGGGGCTGATGACTCTGCATTGGACAACCAATAAGGGGCTTATCCCCAGGAGAGACTAACTCTCCTCTCCCGGCAGTCATTAGTTGCCTGTAGTTCTTTGTCTGGGGTTGGGATCTGGAGAAATTTTCCCTGCTCTACATCGGCATGACTACTGATGGTGCAGTTGTTCCAGATGCAGCCATTTCTAGAGAAAAGTTTCACAGCAGACTTCCTGGTGTTCTGATTCTTGTCTTACAATCTTTCTACCTCCTCTTTCTTGATGCTCCCTGAGTCTTTTTTTTTCTTTTCTTTTTTTTTTTCAGAGTTGGGGACCGAACCCAGGGCCTTGCGCTTGCTAGGCAAGTGCTCTACCACTGAGCTAAATCCCCAACCCTCTCCCTGAGTCTTAGATACAGGACCTCTGATGTATTTTTTGTGATGTACACACAAACCACAAAAGACTCAGCAAGTTGTATTTATGTACTTGTGAATACACATACATCATTATGTCTATGTGTGTAAATATATGCACATGCATATAAGTATATGAATATATGTATATACACCTACATATATAATGTATGTGTGTTAAAATGATAAAGTAAAAGAGGCTATCAACTTGAGAAGAGGGGCATGGAGGAGGGAGGGTAGGATGGGAAGGTAGGTAGGTGGGAGGGGCTGGAGGAATGAAAGGGAAGGGAGAAAGCAATGTAATTTTATTTCAATAAAAGACATATTAAAGAACAAAAAATGATTCATAGAGAGATGTTTCTGTGTCAGAGAAATTTTAAACCCTTGTCTCATTGACCCGAACATTACATTCCCCACTCTACTTATTTTCAAAAGTATCTAACTCTATATTTGTGTTTATTTATAACATTATCAATTCATGTCTCCATTCATAAATGTTGTCACCAGATGCTTCTTATGTTAGCCACTGTGTTGTTGGAAATGTCCTGGCGAGTAAAACCAGACAAAAGCCCAAACTCTATGAAGCTTTTGGGGAGTCAGTGAGAAAGACAGGAACCGGATAGTCAAAGTGTTGTTGTTGTCGTTGTTGTTGTTGTTGTTGTTGTTTTGTTTTTCTCTAAATGAGATGAGGTTTCTTGGAGGAAATGACAATGGAGCTGAGAATTTCAGGATGGGCCTTAGTGTTGGCTGGTACTGTGTTAGCTAGGTGACCTTAGATGGTAGCTTCAGGGCATCGACAAATAAAATTTTAAAGCTTCTAGAAATTTGATAATTATTTTATGATGGATAAAGAGAAGCCCAAGCACGTGGACTTATCCAAGTGTTGGAGTCATATACAGATCAGAAGCAAGGCCAAACATACTGATCTTGAAATGGGGCTTCAGTGACAGAGATGGACACAGTTCAATTTGGGAGGTTTGCTGGCCAATGTGAGCTAGAATTGAAAACCATTGGTCTAGGTAAATCAGGCATGGGGAGCATGGTCACACACACTCTATGGACAGTGTGCTTTCCTCTGCTGTAGATTTCTGCCACCTTCCAAGAAGGTGGGTGGTTGCTGGGGAAACTGACCACACGAGGAGGAGTGCAGACGTCGGTCAACAGAAAGCTATATGCAGAAAGCTTGTGCATTAGGGTAGCATTGTGTGCATTAGGGCAGCATTGCCAGTAAACACCAAGGAGAATTTGCAGAAGTGATCCGTCTTGATTCAACCCGTATTCCTGATTAACCACTCATCCAGGATATAAAGAAATTGCTGAGGATGCCCAGGTGAGCTCCAGCCTCTTAGTAAAAAATATCTGGGGGATAAATAAAATCCAGGAATAGACTTTTGTATTCTGTGGGGAGTGAAATTCATTAATAATAATAATAGTAATAGAAATGTTAAGATATTCTACATCCTATTAAAAAACATAGCCAAGGAGTTGAAGCTTAGAAGGGGCTAGAAGCATTACATTATAATTAACATTTGTTTTGGCTACTAATGAAATTGAAGAAAACACTAAGTGTCCAAAACTATAAAGTGGGACAATATATTTCAAAATGACCGGAAGAGTTCAAAATTCATAACCCATAAAAATGATTAATTATTAGAGCGATGGAGATGTCTCTAGGCTTGATTTGGTCATTCCTTATTGTATGTATATATTGGATTACCATAACGTACCCCATAAAGATGGACAAATAGTATATCCCAATAAATAAAGGAGATAAAGTTAAGGAGAGGGTGTAAACAAATGACGCAGTAAAGGGCTTAGCCCTCATCAGAAGCAAGGCAGAGAGAATTACATTGTAGAAAACTGAGCCAAAGACACAGGGCACAAGCCTATAAAAATTCTGAAAAGAGCCTATGTTCCCTAGTATTTATTTCTTTGAATTTCCTTAATTTTTAGTCCTTCATTTATCATGTTTATATTTTTTATCTAGCCACATCATTTTATTTATATTTGATACTTTGCTGTATAGAACACATTATGTTAGAATTTATTCTCTGGAGTCTTTGAAACTTTCAATGTTCCTTTAAAAAATTCTGTACTGGGTATTTTCAGAGTTTACCAAGTGTATAATTTGATTAATTTAATGTACAGTTATACTGTATGTTCATGTTTTGTTCTTATGTAAACATACACATATATGTAAACCCTCTTTTCTTGACTTTATTCTCACCTTCGTGGCCGTTTGTCCAGCAGTGACTTATGCCCTCAGCCCAATGGAGCTTTCACTAATCATAAACATTTCTAGATTTGCATTGCCTACAACAGTGGTCATCGGTCCAGTGGCCATTGACCACCAAGCTTAACGAGTGCTTCAGACATGGCTGGTGTAACTGCAAATTTTGAGGATAGATAAAATCGAACTTACCAGATGCCACTGTCCAGTCTATACATTTTTGATGACTACATCCAATCTGTGGATGTTTATGAACATTTTCTCTTTGGCTTCCTGCACTGTACACGGTTTGGTCATCTGCTCCCTGATTAGGTTTGCCAAAGTCCAACTCATCTCTGAAGACAGCCATCCCCTTCCACCAAGTGCCCAGGTTAAGGATGGCTGTCCTTTCCCTTTTCTTTAACATTCAGGGCATGGTTTCCTGTCTTCCGATTACTGAACCGGATATTTGAGGGCGGTGACTAGATGGGATCTGGAGAATGTCACTGGAGGGGAAAATGAACTTGAGCTTGGCTTCACTCAAAGACCCTGGCAGAAGCCTTGATGGTTCTGAATCTCTCCACCTGGCAGCCATTTACACTGGCTGTTGTCATCTAATCCGGGACACTCATGGAACATTGTTGGTTAAGGAACTGGGGTTTTGCTGTTGGATCTTACTGTCTTTTCACTCTGGTCTCGGGAATGCAGAATTCCTTGACCAGCTTTCGCTCTTCACCTGGAGTAACAACACCCTGGCCAGCAGTGGCCCAGTGTGCGGCGAAGGAGGGGCCAGGGATGGAAACGGCATGCTGGCTTCTCTCATGACTCACTTTACTAACTGTCAAATAGTATTTCTTGAGGGAATTTGTTTAAAGCCGATGCCCCTCGTATGTGGTCTGGGTAATATTCGTGACGAGTTGTTGGCACAGATCCTGTGTTTTTCTATGTGAAAATGGTGAACCATGAATGAAAATAAATCAGAAAGAAAAATTAGAAAAGAATCTTTTTCGAAAAACTTGGTATCGTGAAACTTGAAAGACTATGCCTGTATTTCCCCCACTCCTTGGGAAGAAAAGCCCACTGTGGATTGTCAAATATGAGTGGTTTGAGTGTGGTTTGAGGTATGTTGGAATTAAGAGCTTCATAAGATGGTTTTGTGGTTGTTAATGGGCAAGAGTGCACAGAAAGAATTCTAAGGAGTCTGCTTGAGAAAGGGAGAAAGTGTCAGGTTTCTGCAGGGATCCTCTTTGCCTCCATGGTGATGAGCAGGGGAAAGCAAAGCAGCTTGCTCTGTCTTAACTGCATCTGAAGGCTGAAATTCTCATGATGTGTGGTCGTTATATCGGGTTAGAGAGTAACCGTCTTCACATTAATTGTTAAAAATCATTACGAGAGTAAAGTGGATTAGTCATGTCCATGCCAGCATCCTTCTAGAACGAGTGGGTTTCCTGACCTGGGCACTCTTTAGATTAGATACTCCTTGGCTGCCCAGGCTACTCTGGGAGCTGGAGCACGTTAACATTTTAGTAGCAGTCTCCTTTGTCCCGGCTGCAAAGCTCCAAAATCTCTCCAGACATTCTCAAGTACTCCACGAGAGCTGAAGTGTCAAGCCGAGAAGCAATATTCTAGAACACTGTGGATGTGTACAGGCCTGACGTTAACGATCTGCAACGTCTGGCTGAAGGCCTTGTCCCACCGGGGTTGAGATGTCCTAAGGCAGTTTCCATAAATGCTCTTGAGGCTGCCAACCACCAGGGCCAAATTCTTGACCAACGTTTGCCAGAGAGACCCTGCATTGCCCGGAGTTTTGAAGGCACCATGGGATAATTTCTTGGCCACAAGCTAGACTGATTTATGTATCAGAATAGCTAAGTTTGAAAGTGTCGCACTTCTTTAATAAATCCAGCAGTTCAGAAAGGGTAAAATAAAACCACAAGCCCATCCATCTTCCATCACCTTTCCAGCTCTAGGAAGATAAAAAGCATTTATACGGCAACATTTTGAACATTTTCATGCATATTTGTGTATACGATTTTTGAACAGGATAAGTACACGGAACAGGATGCCACGAACAGGATAAGTGCCGTAAAATGCTGTCACACTATGTGCACCGTCTTAATAGGAAACTGTTTCATTTCGTGTGAATTATAAAACAGTGATGTACATGCATGGGTGTCTGTGTGTGGACGTGCACCTCTCTGCAGGCATCTTCAGACGCTAGAAGAGGGCTTTGGGTACCGCAGAGCTGGGGTTATGAATGGTTATGGGCCACCTGATGTAGGTGCTAGTAATAAACCTGGGTCCCCTGGAGGAGCAGCCAGTGCTTTTAGCCACTGAGCCATCTCTCCAGTCCTAGTTTATGTGAACTTAACAAGGAGATGAAGAGAAATCAAGGGGCATGCTATGCTTATAACCATAGCAGAGTGACTTAGTTCCTCAATGGTGTCTCTAGATAGATGACAATGGATCATACAGCACTGGGAGTCTGGAGTTGCTGTGTTCTAAAGTTTATGTTTAAGTCTTAGGTAATAAAGCATGGCTCCGTTACAACTTTCCCATTCTCCCTCCCACATTTATCAGTCGCATTAGCCGAGCTAATTTCGTGTAGGGTATGCTCTCCTCTACCAAGCCGCACAGCCCTGTGGTTTACTGGGCCCAGTATTAAAGTGTGTCCAGTGCTCACCACCATTACTCCTTAACGTTTGCAATCCGGTTTTTCTTTTTAAGTTTGTCCCCTAGTTGATTGGATTTAATCACCAACTTTTAAAAGAAAGTTTCTGTGTCCTAAGGTTTTTTTCTTTCTACACTTTCTACAAGATGTTGGTCTGCCTGTATCTTCCTGTCTCCATCTTCTCTCTCTGTTAAAATGTAAATGATACGATTACCTGTTTAATCATTTTAAAGTGTTCCGTTTAGTGAGTCCTCTATACTCAGTCTATCGTGCAAGTAGCATCCATGTCTAGAGCTGGCTTTCATAGTACAGAGCTGAAAATATACTTATTAAACAGTGCCTCGCTGTTCTCTCCAGTCTCCAGCCCCTGGCAGTCGCCGCTCTGCTGTGGATGTGATGACTGGGGTGCGTCTTTGTTCTTTTAGATCGGAGATATATATATATATATATATATATATATATATATATATATATATATATATATATATGTGTGTGTGTGTGTGTGTGTGTGTGTGTGTGTGTGTGTGTGTGTGTGTGTATGCTTCCGTTTCACCTATGTTGTGGCATGTGTCAGAATTCTCTTTTCTGTCACATATGCATGCATATCTTATTTATTCTGCTAGACATTTGGTTTCAGTTTTGCCTCCTTCTTTCAACTACTGTAAGCAATGAGGCGACCGTCCGTGCATACAGTTGTGGGAGCTACGTACTCAGAAGGAGAATTACCGGGTCCTATGATAAACACGCACTGTTTGAGGAACTGCCGGGTTGTTTTTCATAGTGACAGAGCCGCAATCCATTCCCACCAGCAATGGCGTGGGTTCTAATTCCCTCCCCACCTTGATCTGTTCACTCTTCGCTGTCTGGCCTTGTGCACTTCCTACCCACAGTGTGCTGTGCTCCAGTAGTCATCCTGCATAGATGAGAGATAGTAGCCACTACACGTTATATGGCTGGGGTGACCCTGCATTACCCACTATAATTGAGTGGTCACACTTGAATTTCATTTCGTGCCGTATGATAATGTAAATACTGTTTAGATTTTTTTCTTTCATTTTCATCAGAAGTCAGAAATTTAGATTTCTAGATGAAGTCTTTATATTTTTATATCTTGGCCAAATGATTATTTTATTAAAATTTCTTTCTTACCAAAAATTCTCAGGTCAGTGAGAGACGCTATCTGAAAAACAGGGTAAACTGTTTAAAAGAATGATCCTAAGGTTGGCCTTTGATTCCCACATACATTCACCCACACATGCACTGGCACACACATGAACTCCCCACCCCCAACACAAACATACGCACATACCCATCTTTGATGGAAATTGCCATTATAATTAAGTAAAGGAGAGCTGTGGACATTGGCCATTTGTGCTCTTTTCAGCCATTATTGACACAGTACAGAAGAGCACTAGAATCCTACCACAAGGGTAGGCTTCAGACTGGCTCTGAAGCCTCAATGAGATTGACGTGTCCCACTTAACACAGGTACCTGGGAGTCAGTTGGACTGGCATTTCCCTTTTTTTGGGGGTATGGACAGTTGTCAGATCCTGCTGGTCCCAGTGCCTCTGGGTGTCACATCTGTCTGTGTCCTCCTCCTTGGGATAAATGTTGTAGGCTCTGGAATCCTGCATGCAGTATTTTAGACAGAGGTTCTATTCCTTGGGGTCCTCCCTCATGCTCCTGCATGCCAGAGGAACTTTTGTTAATACACAGAAATCATGCATCTGCTTTCAAATTTTCCAGTGAGCTGATACATGAGTATGCTAGAAGCTTCCTTAAGCCCTATAGATCTACTCTGCACCCTTCCCCACCCAGGATGGGATCTGTACAAGCTGTGTAAGGTCTCCCCTAACCCTCTGGCTTATGGTTAGCTTTGGCCAGTGAGGAACACTACATGGAATAGGAGAGAAATCAATCTCTCTCTCTCTCTCTCTCTCTCTCTCTCTCTCTCTCTCTCTTTCTCTCTCCCTGCTATATTTTCTCACCAAAAGCCATAGCTCTCCCTGGTAGCTCTTTACACAGAAAGATAAAGAAGACAATCCTGGAATTCCTCGGGTCTGGATTAAACCAGTCTAGTTTGCTTCCCAACTCCCATGCTTTCCCTGTACCCTGTCCACTCAATGATGTGTCTTAAAATTGTTCCTCAG
Source organism: Rattus norvegicus (assembly GCF_021556685.1). Lineage (NCBI taxonomy): Eukaryota > Metazoa > Chordata > Mammalia > Rodentia > Muridae > Rattus > Rattus norvegicus. The sequence goes on from NC_141534.1 coordinate 148,880,697, forward strand.
GGGGTATGGGTGTTAGTCAGTGGCAAAGCACTTGCCTCCCATGCCCAAGATTGTTAACCCAATCTCTAGAGCGGCAAAAGCAAATGCTAGTCCTGTGAAATAAGTTGATAGATGAGCACATAAATACCTCTCAAGGGGCTCAAAAGATTCCTCAGGAAATGAAGTGCCTGTCAGTCAAGAATGAGGACATCAGTGTGGTTCCTTAGTCAAGCATGTTGGCTTATACACAGAGGCACACACATGCACACACAGACATGCACACACACAGAGGCATGCATATGCACACACATGCACACAGAGGCACGCACATGCACATGCACAGAATTTGACTAACCCATTCATTATATGGGGAATACTAAGGAATGTGATATGTCTGCAGCATGAAATGCAGCATGAGAGAAGCTGTGAGCTATGGCGATGCAGGCTGACTCGTGTCTGGCAGGGAGATGCTCCTTAGTGTGAAGTGTGTAGCCGTGATTCAGTGAGACTGAAGTTCTCTTATGGTGGTAACAATGGCCAGGAATAAAGACTGGCTAGGAAGGGGCCATGAATCCCACAGGCTGTCCAACCACTCTCCAGCCAGTGAGTTTTAGCAGAGAGTAGTATGACCTGGAGAAGGAGAGGTGGGCTTCAGAGTCCTGGGAATTTATCAGTGGTGCCTAGCATGTGTATTAGTGTTTAATACAACCTGGCCCAATTGGATTGTTGATCTGAGTGACAACTTGAGTGACATTTTTATGACATCCATCCAATTCATACTTTTAAAGTTTTGTTGCTTAAAACCTTAAGGTAGTAGGAACCTGAAAGAATGCATCTACTGTTAACAGAAACAGAGTGGTTTGAGATCTCCTCAAGTAACCTTTGTGGGAACAGTAGAATGAGCCTTTATTTGATGTCTGGGAAGTAATAGCTCACGGGAACTCAGTTCATTTGCAGTTGTTGTTAATATGGAGCTGTTAATATGGCATTTCCAATAAGTGACCTTAGATGTGAAATCTGTGTTTAATTACTGATGTTTTAGCAAGGCCAGCAGAGCGGCCCTATTCTGTGTAACTCAGATTTAAGAACTTGTCAGGGAAATGATTTATGATTTGATTTATGCCTGGGGATCCAAGAAGAGCAAGCAAAATTGGAGCCTTTATGAGACTGTGAACATACTCGCTCCTGCCATGTTCTGGATTTCTGCCAAGAGCGACCATATAATGAGTAAACAATATCTTTGGGGAAATTTTTCATCCAACATCTCCCAAGCTAGAATTTTACTTGGGAAGATATGATTTCCTAAGCAATCATTAAGCCTGGTAGTCTAAAACAAGTGACACAAAATGCACATGGTTTCTTTGGATGTGTTCTCACGGGTTTTCCTTCGGTGTTTTTCTTTTCTTTAAAAAAAATATGTTTTATCACACACATATACATACACACAAATATACACATACACACATACACAAGCACATGTATGTGAGTGCACACACACACACAATGAATGATGCAAAAATCAGCAAGTTGAAAAGTGTTTATAATTCATTAGCAGTTAGAAAATAGAGACAAGCAAAAATAAGTGCTCACTGAGCCACCAACCAGGCAGCACACAGGAGCTGGTCCGAGGCCCTCGCCACACACCCGGAAGAGGATGCCTGGCCTGGCCTCAGTGGAAGAAGACTCACCTAACCCTCAAGAGACTTGAGGTGCCAGGGAGTGGGGAGGCCTGGTGGGGGGAAAGTGGGGACATCGTCTTGGACATAGGGGAAGGAGGAATGGGATGAGGAACTATGGGAGGGCAGACCGGGAAGGGGCAAAGACTGGATTGTAAAAATTAATTAAGTAAAAAGTAATAAAGAGTAAGGGCTTCCATGAAACCCAAAATATTGTATGAGAGGATCATGTGGTTCCCACAGAGTTGGTTCATTCTATGGAAAAGAGCTGACCTTGCTCTGAGCTCTGCTAAGGAAGGCTGTGGAAGCGCAGCTTATGTATCTGTTTTTCTTGACAATTAAGGATTAATGTCACCTCATAGTGTCCCTTGACCTATCTTCCTTCTGGCTCATTGAAAGCTGCTTGAGGGATTAGATCCATGGCTGCCCTTTCAGAGCACCTAGTGCAGAGCCTTGACCACAGATATTTGGATAAGAAAACCAGCTGATGCTTGGGAGCCCACACATGCCAGCCGGGAACGTGCATTCCTCACAGAATACCCAAGATAAAATGGCAGACTGTTGAAAACCAGAAGTGTAGCTCTGCTTGCAATGAAGATGGGGGTGAGGGTGGTGGATAATGTAAAAGGCTTCATTGAGATATCAAAAGAATGCTGTGGTCAAGAGGATCCCAGCAGCAGTGGAATGGATCCAAGACTTGGAATGCTAACTGAGAGTGACGATAGCTCGCTGCCTGCGTTTGACTGGATTCCTGGTCACAAAGGAAATGAGCATCAGAGGAGAAATCTCACAGTGGAAAACAGAATCCACTAGGGGAAGTGATAAGGGGCTGCTGCCTTAGCCCTGTCGTTCTCTGGACACATGGTTCTCAAAGTGTTGCTCTCCCGAGGAAGGTGCTGGGAGCACCCACCAGAGGGGCTGTGGTGTTTAGAGAGGACATAAGCCAAGCCAAGGAGTGGCCCACAGCACTGTCTGCTAGAATAGCAGCTGCCTTAGGAGGGCCATGGACCTTTAGGTCTTTGTCTAGGTCTTACCACAGGGCCACAGACTTGGCGTTGGTTCAATTAAACTTTGATTGGGTTCATTTAATAACTTACCTTATAAAGCAGCGTTCACAACCACCTAAGGCAGTTTTAAAGAGATGCTTGATGAGGGAATTGGGAAAAGCAGTACCCACTTGTAAGCAGAAGTTGCCTGCTCTGAGTTACCATGAAGCCATCTCTATCTTTGTAGCCACTGGGCTTTAGGATTGGACTGGTCAAACTGAGGGCACCACACACCTCTACCCTCTCAGGAGGCTCGGTGGCCCTCACAGCTAAGGAAGCCTTTACTCAGTTCCCATGAGTGGCTGTCCCTCCGTCTTCCACAACTCTCTTCTGCATACCAATATTTGACAATGGTGATTGATACTGTTTCATAGTTTTGTGGTAACATTAAGCCATATTCACATGCCTTCTCCCTCATCAGTGGGCTACCCTCCTGGCATCGTGGTCTACTTACTACTGTAAAAAAACAGGCACACACATTAGAGGAATTCTGTCTGATTAGGAAGCTATGTCTAGCATGCTTATCAGTGACTTGGGGAACACAGGCTGCAAAGTCATGCTGCACGGCTTACAGATGGGTGCTAGGATCAGGGTCCAAACAGACCTCAGCAGGCTGACCCCCTGAGCCAAAAGCAACAAGGGGAAGTTTATCGGTGATTAATTTTAAGTCTTGTATAAGCAGCAACTGGAGAGCTGGCTTTTCCATCATTGTTTTGAAGATGTTATTTTTAAGAACAACAACTGTGACATCTATGAGGCACTGGAGATGCTGTGTGACTACGAGTATTTTAAATACTGTGTGAGGAATGGTGACCGTTGTGATTTAATGTGCGTTTGATAAGGTTAAAAGCTTATCATAACAGCTTTAATCATTATGTAATACTGCCTCCATAGAGAGTTTCAATAAACGATGTTGCTTGAAATAGAAGAAAGAGAGGGCAGGTAGGAGCAGAAAGGAAGGAAAGAAAAAAAAAAGACTGAAAGGAAGCAGGAAGGGGCGGGGAGAGGGAAGTTTTATCAAAGGAGATGTGTCATGGGTTAAGGAGATCGCTTAGCTCAGTCCCCAGAACCTACACAGAAAAGCCAGCCATGATAGCATGTTTGTAATCTCAGGGCTGAGACAGGCAGATTTCTTGGGCTGGTGAGCCAGCTCATTCAAAGAAGTGCGCCCCAAGCCAATACAAGACCTCATTTCAGAATTAAAAAATCCAGGTGGACGCCCCTGAGAAATAACACCCAAGGTTAGTGTCTGGTCTCCACATCCATGTGTACACATGCACTATACACACATATGCATATGCACACTCATGTGGGAATCTGAGTCATGGGGCAATGCATGACCTCTGTTCTTTTTGGATATAAAGCCGTAGTCTAGACACTACATTTTGAGATTTAAAATTTGCATCCTTAATTGTGTGCAGAGATTGAACATAGTCACGAAAGAGCAGGGAGAGCAGAAAGTGTTTGGGATGCTAGCCAGATGCTAGAGGCTTTGTAAAAATTCTAGAAGATTGTTGTTGTTGTTGCTTTGTTTTGTTTTCTTTTCTTTTTCCAGTGTCAAGGACTGAGGCTCATTGTCAACTTTTCTGGAGAGATGGGAATTCCAGAAAAGGAAGTTCAGAAGAGAGAAGTGGGTAAACTCAGGGACATTGTTGCTACTTTGTAACTAGGGAGAATGTAGGACAGGGTTGGGGATAGCAGAAAATGGTGCTGGGGTCTGAGGAACCCAGCCATCCTAACAGAAGGAAAACACCACCGGCACTCCTTGAGATGCCGTTTGCTTTCTGTTTTCTTAAGGGGAAAAATCTGACGTATCCAATCAGGGAAACCAGATGTTTTCATTTTATAACGTGCCCATTTTAATTATTTTAGAATCAAGATGTTTTCTGTAAGTGAAGGTGGAGGAGTTATGGAAAGAAACCCGATTCTAACTATAAATGGAACAGATGGGATGGTGGGAATAAAAACAAATTAAAACAATATTGCAGGGAGCGCTCAACTTTCGTTTAAAAAATATATGATGATATTTTTCAACTTTTCACATTCGACCAATTCATATATCAAGTGACAAGAAGAAAAACCAATTTCAGCTGTGTACAGCTTAAACATTTGCCTAAACGATCCGGACTCACCCCATCTAAAATTCTAGATGAGGACATTAAACTGCTAATTGTATTTTTCTATGAATTAGAATTTTATATTTTATACTATACAGTGATAGACAGGGTATAGTTATGTTTGTGACATTCAGGGCAGAAAATTGAACTGAACAGTGTCTTAATTAGAACAGTAAATAGTATGGGTTTCATTAGCTCCCATTCCCGATGACAGATTTGATCAGCTGCCAAATATTTATCCTTTCCATCTCTCTACTCACACTGAAGCACTGCTCTAGAAGGCTGTTCGCTGTGCTATTAATAGAAGCTGTTGGACCGATGGCTGGTGGAACTTGACTGCACATTATTGGAAAACCTTCATCTTTGCTTATCGTCACTATTTTTTCCATTTCAGTTTTGAAGGTCTTCCCTCCCAATCCCCTCCCAGTTTAACTTTCTGGGGGAGGGGTGATGGTGTAACTTGCCCTAAGGCTCAAGGGAACCTGGGCAATAGCTAATTCAGGCACATGCTTTCATTCATAGTCCTTTTCACAGTTCTCATCCGCCATCTTTATGTTCTCTGACTTACACCCTCCGTATTAAATTCTGTCTGATTGGATCATTTCTATAGTCCAAAAGGAGGTGGATTTTTGTTTGTTAGCTTTAAGTGAGACATTATGTGTGTTTTTTCCTTTTAAAATATGATGCAGGGGACTTAAGAGATGGGCCAACATTTAAGAGGCCTTTACTGCTTTTTCTGGAGTTCGATTCTCAGCATCCATTCGGGAGGACCACAGATACCTGCAACACTTTGCCCCAGGGTTTCTATTACCCTCTGCAACTCCAAAGTGGCTTGGCCCTCAGTCACTCTATGCCAGACATATGAATAAACATAATTAAACACAACATAAAAATAAGCCCTTTAAAAATGCTAGGAAGTATGGAGACACCACACAAAATATTGCTAAAGCCATTCGAAGCCCCCTCAGTCCCCGGCATTTTATTATCTGAGCATTTATTTCTCTATTCATGTGCAGACTTAAACCTGTTAAACACGACACAGACTTGTAGCCAGATAGGATGTTGTCATCCAATGATGGTATTTCGGCCTAAAATACTTTTAAGAAAGAAATTTCAAAAACCATCCAAGTTCAGGAAGTAACAGAACCATCACCCATGACAACCGCCTGGCTCAATGCTGATTTTAAGCCTGGACAGACTTGTCAGCGTCTTTGTGACTGATGAAGAGAATGAAGTAGCACCATTCTTCCTGTGACTCTCCTCAGGGTCAGTGAGGATGAGTCCACCTCTTCTCCTCTTAGAGCCAAGTTGATGTGTGCTCTTCTAGCTCTGATACTGTATGTTCACTGCCCTGTTTCCTGTGTGTGTTCATTAGGCTGTTTTTATATGAAAGTGGAGGGAAAATGCTTTGCATTTTTATTTTAAAGAAATTAAATTATACCAGCCTTTTGTTTCTATGATTTATTTATTTATTATTTTTATTGGTTATTTTATTTATTTATATTTCAAATGTTATCCCACTTCCTGGTTTCCCTCCTGCAAACCCCCATCCTATCCCCCTCCCCCTGCTTCTACGAGGGAGCTCCCCCAACCATGTTGATAAATATGACAGCCTTTCCTAAGTTAACCCTATGACTGTCAATGTCTGTATGGCATAGGATTTTTCTGGCACTTTATGGTTTCAGCACATTTTAACATACATTTCTAATGGGTCTGACGTATTTTAAGAATTTATAGATTAAAGACCATTTTTATTCTATTTATTCATTTTGCTTTATGTGTGGATGTATGTTTGTAGACCATTTGTGTGCTTGCTGCCTGCTGAGGTCAGGAGAGGGCATTGGCTCCCCTGGAACTGTAGTTATGAACAGTTATGAATCACCATGTGTTTGCTGGAAATCAAACTTAGGTTTCTTTTCGAGAGCAACAAGTGCTCCTGGCTGCTGAGCAGTTTCTCCAGACCAAGGATTTATCTATTTTAAAAGGATCAAAATGCTGGTATTTAGGAGACCAAGGCAAGAGGATCATGAGGTGGAAACCGGCCTGGGGAGCACAGTAGGTTCAGTGTCTGCTTGAGCTACACTGTAAGACGCTATCTCAGAATTAAAATATTTAGAAATTGCTTTTAGTAGGTATGATAAGAGTCCTTCATAAGCATTTATGAAATGCCATAATGCAACACATTTTTTGTGTTAATATTCAGTGATAAAGCATTATGAGGAAGTTAATTCATATTAGTTATTGTTATAATACAGATGATCAATACATATGATTACTATTGCTATGTCTATTCTATATTGCTCTCATCTCCTCCCTTCTATTTTTGAGATTTTATTTTTAAATTTATTTCTATTTTATGTGTATTTATTTTTATTATATATATAATATAAACAATATATTTATTTATTTCGTGGGTGGCTTGATTGCTTGTATGTCTGTACACCACGTGTGTTCATATTGAATTCCCCAGACCTGGAGTTACATACAGTTGTTGAGTTATGGACAACTGTCTCATGGGTGCTGGGAATCGAACCTGGTCTTCTGGAAGAGCAACCAGTCCTGTAACTGCTGAGCCCTCCCTTCAGTTCCACTTTTACTCTTTGTAAAGGGAAGCACAGAAGATGATATCTAACTCCCTCCCCAACTTAAGTAGGTGATACAGTATTGCTGACTGTAAGCCCCGGGTCATGTGTCACATGCCAGCTACTTTCTCCCTGTGCACGGCAGGAACCTTGCAGTCACTGACTAGTCACTTCCCCTTGGTGTCCTGGGAGTCTTTGACCGTCCACACTGCTAACCTGTTCATGGAACTGGACTGCTGTGGATGTCTCCTGTGCATAGAATGAGGTGATATCTGACCTTCTGTAACCAGCTGCATTTCCCCCACATCCAGACCTCAAGAAATGCTCACTCCGATGAAGACAAAGATGGCAACTGGGATGCCTGGGGAGACTGGAGTGACTGCTCCCGGACCTGTGGGGGAGGAGCCTCCTATTCTTTGCGAAGATGTCTGACTGGAAGGTCAGTGGTGTCTTGGCTGCTGTGTGGCGTGCGTCTGTGACTGTGTGAGTGAAGGGGAGAAGGTATGCTCTGACATTTTCCATCTGGTGGCTTACTGTCTACCAACAGTAACTGAGCCAATCTTGAGTTAACATATTTAAATGGGAATGGTGCTGCTTCCAGGTATGTCTGTCCATACCTGCAGATGCATCTGTCCTAGCTGCGTGACAGTCATGGGGTTCAGAAAAACCAGACGCTTTAGTCCTAGGAAAGTGAAGGCATGTTAAGTTCAGTTGCTGGTTTGATGTCCTCAGGATTTAGGGGCAAAAGGACAGGTTATCTTGGTGGCAGTCCTTGAAAGGCTGTGACTACAATTCCTTTTTTGCACTTACTTACTGTGAACCTACCTTGGGCTAAGAAGGTGATGCAGAAACTGGGGAGCTGGTGCAGTGGGTAAAATGCTTGCTGCACAGACTTGTGGAACTGACTTCAGAGTCTTAGTATCCATGTGAAGGCCAGGAGTGGTGGTGCACACCTGTAACCCAGTATAGGATGGACAGAAATAAGTGGGTCACAAGGGCTTGCTGCTGAGCTACTCTAACCAAAATGGTAAGCCTTCTATTTTCAATGAGAGACCCTGCCTCAAAAAATAAAATGTAGAGCTATGAGGAAGATCCTGGACATTGACACCTAGCCTCCACATATGACACTCAAATGAGTGTGCCCACCCATTCAAATGTATAACACACACAGACATACACAGACACACAGACACACAGACACACAGACAACACACACACACACACACACACACACACACACACACACACACACACACACAGAGAGAGAGAGAGAGAGAGAGAGAGAGAGAGAGAGAGAGAGAGAGAGAGAGAGAGAGACGCTAAATATAAGATCAGCTTAGTTTTAAAGGCCACAAGTCTCTAGTAAGGTTGTTCTTGCTGTTTTGCTGTTTGGGAGGCTGTGGTTCAACGGAGAGTTTAAAACCTTGTTCGTAGGTAAGGCACAGCCTCAGGTTGATTGAACCTCATCTTCTGGTCCCAGACAAAAGACTCCTAGATTACAGAGGCCATATTTAGATGTGGATACTGTTGTGTGAAAGGATAAACTGACACTAGGGAGCATTTTTATTCTGCTCAGTTCATGTTTCATGATGTTTATTTTATAGTACATTAGATAAGTGACTAAGTATGTCCTTCAGTTTCCTCAATACAGTGCAGGGCATGGTAGACAAAAAGAACACAGATTCCTTTGAGAAGGAGGGCACATTGGTTCATCCAGGGAGGCATGACAAGGCTGCTGGAGCATGGCAATTGTTTCATCTAGAGAGAAATTTGACAGGGCATCAGCTTATATAAATAGCTATAGAATGGAATCCAGGCTTAGTCTAGTGAAGGGAAGGACAATGCTTGATCTTTTCTTTCATTCCTGTTAAGAAATCAGGGCCCCACTACTCTAAACACATTGTGATATGCAGAAGAATGATGGGATGTCTTAAAACAGCAGGACATATATGTCCTACTGAGACCTACCATCAGAGAACCTGTGGAGATGGAAGGGCAATGGCTTCTTAGGTGAAGGATAAGTTCCTCTGCAGTGCTGGTCAGTCACCAGTCTGTGGAGAGCAATTAGCATGGGAACTGAGAGGGGAAGGCTATGCCTTGGATGTCTCTGTGTAGTCCCCGAATCTGAGGAATATGAATACCTTGAAATTAACAATAGCTGGAATGGCAATGGCAAATAAGTGGCATTTGTTCCACTGTCTTCTCTAAAATAATAACAAATTTAACACTTGCGCTTGTTGAAAAGAATTTGGAAGAATACATTAAGGTCCATGGGTGATAATTTTCATTCCCTCATCATAGAACCAAAATATTTATAGCTCTCAATTCATTTAAAATTACTTTGGTCTTGCTTGGACCTTATCTCTCCACGTAATGCATCTCAGGATGCTGAGAGTTTATGGCTCCTTTATCCTAAGTGGATGTAGATAAGGGGGCACTGCTCAGCTTCTGTCTTCCCTGATTCTGCTCAGAGGGGAGTTTTGGGCAGGAGAGGAAAGGGATCCTACTGTTGTGAGCAGAGGACCACGTTCTCTGGCTTGGAAGGTATTTAAAGGTAGCTCCCAGAGGCACCCTCAGGGATTTTTCTGAGCCACTGCCCAGCTCTAAACTCAGTTCCTTGAGCTCTCCGGCCTCTTGTTCCCTTGATTTGTGCTATTCAGGATACTGTGACTCTCATGTGAGTACAAGTGAACAAATGGTCCAAGTAGTCTCTACCAAGCTGCTGCCACTGCCCTTTCAGCCCTTCACTCCATTGGAGCTCACTGGGGTGACCAGTGAGCATCAGACTGAAGTGGTAACTCCCTGGCATCTGAATTTCTCAGTAGCGAATACGTCAGTCATGGGAGGTGGGGCTGCTTAGAGTCTCCTGTTCTGTGCCCACTCCTATGCTAGCTCAGTGCCAGCAGCCATCTTTCATTTTTATGGAATACTCCTTCCTTCAAGAGATACCTGGGTGCCTAAAGCTGTCTTTATTTTTGAACTCGAATGATAATTTTTACCCAGGTACATGATGGTGTACATGTAATTTCCCCCAAGAAGTTTGTGTTCTGTTATCTCACAGTCCAGACTAACTCTGGAGATAAGAATATAATCTTTATTCTGATTATTTATTAAAAATTTACTTTATTATTTATTTGTGGGGTGTGTGTGTGTGTGTGTGTGTGTGTGTGTGTGTGTGTGTGTGTGCATAAGATGCCCTCAGAAGACAGACAAGGGTACTAGATCTCCTAAAGCTAGATCTATGGGTGGCAGTAGGTGCTGGGGTTTGAACTCTGGTCTTCTGAAAGAGCAGCAGGTGCTCGTAACCACTGAGCCATCTCTCAAGCACCCACAATTATTTTTTTTCATTGTCTGAAAATACATGAATATAGTGTGTTTTAACTAAATCCACTTACACTTCCCCCTTCATCTCCTCCCATCTGTTACCACTTTCCCCTCCCAACTTAATGAAATATTTTTGAGCCTAGGGAGTCCACTTAATGCTGCTAGTCTGTGAGAGGACAGTGAGGGTACATATATGCACAGTATGAGCCATCGATGACTCATCGACCGGAGTGTGGCCAGCCTATCATGAGCCACACCCATAGAAAACTTACTTCCCATCCCCCAGAAACTATCAATTGCCAATTGCTCCTCGGGGTAGGACTTCATTATTCCACCCTCCATCCGATGTGGAATTTTGGCTGACTTGATGTTGTGCAGGTCTTGTGCAGACACTTAGAGCCATTGTGAGTCTATGTAGACAGTCTTTGTCAAGACCAGAAAGTACCATTTCACAGCAGTTTCTGTTGCCTCTGGCTTTTACAAACGTCTTCCTCTTTGGTGATGATCCTTGAGTCTTGTGTGGGGTATAATATTGACGTCCCACTAAGAGCTGAGCACCCAACAGGCACTTGTTCTCTGCACTTTGATCAATTGTACGTGTCTTGGTTAACCACTGTCTGCTACAAAAAAGAAAGGTCTATGACCAGGGCTGAGAACTGCACTAATCTGAGGAATAAAGTTAAGTGTTTAAGATGCAGTTTAATACCATGAGCATTTAGCTGAATAATAGTAGTAAGTTCTGCCTAAGATCCAAGCTCTGCCCATCTGAGTTCCTGGCCCTGTTAACAGTACAAGGTGTGACTTTTGTCTTGTGGAGTGGGCCTTAAACCCAATCAGAAAGCAGTTGGATACTCCTAAGATTATCATGCCACAATTGCACCCAGAGGACTCTTCTGTGGCTGGTCATTCCTTCTGCTTGCAAAGTTCACAGGTGGGTGAGCCTGTTGATGACTCTCCTCCCTCAGTAGCCTGAAAAGCTCCTTCTGAAACAGTGAAACCTAGCCTGGGAAGGATGAAGGTTCCAGGTCAGAACCAGCTTGGTTTTTCTGTGTCCAATGACTCAAGCATCTTATGTCTTCAGCAATATGATCCTACCAGAAAGTTCTAGAGGGTAACCAAGAGCAATGACCAGGGTCTGTATTGTTCTGGGGTTTATGAGACCCCGCTGACCAACTACTCAAAGGGAAGAAACGCATCTGGCATGGGGCTTTTGTTTGATATCCGATGACACTTGGGAGAGAGGTTATTCCCACCACCTCCCATAGGGAAACTTCATTGAAACATACACACATATTTTGGGGTGTGTGTGTGTGTGTGTGTGTGTGTGTGTGTGTGTGTGTGTGTGTGTGTTAGGAAGCTTCTCAATAGTAGATTTCCATATGGCTTTTTTCAGAGGCCTTTACCGTTGGTTATCTCCCTTCAAAGAACACAGCCTTTGCTGCAGTAGAGGAAGAAGCTAGAGTCTAACTATTCCAGGGTGTGGTGTCCCCCGTTCTTTGTTCTAAATGTTTGCTTTTTTGCATATATTTGTTATATATAACAATGCACTTACTTATGAAACTTTACACAGGCAGGTGAGTATCAGTGTTTGCTTGCAGGATCATGGTTACCTTACCAGCAGCTGCACCACTGAAGAAAGTCTCTCCCTCCCCAGTAATCATTGATGGACCACAGACCCTCAGGGTGGGTAGGGCCTGTGAGCACGTTGATGGGCTCAAACTTGTACAGGTCTTATTCAAACAGTCAGAGCTGTTGTTCAAGGTGTGTGTAGTAGCTTCTGTGCCTGGAGAAGAGCATTCCACACCATGCCACCTTCCTCTGGGTCTCGTATTCTTTCTGCCCCCTCTTCTACAATGCTCCCTGTACACCAGAGGGGCTGATGCAGATGCTCTATTTATGGCTGAGCATTCAAATATCACTTACTCTCATCTCTTGGCCAGTTATCTCCGCACTTAGTCCTGCACACTATAAACAGGAGCTTCTGCGACCACAGGCAGTCTCTTATGATTCTGCAGAGAAAACTAAGTCATTTCAGGCAGTCTCCAGGTCTTGCACCAGAATTTAATGTTTACTGGCCCACGAAGCTGATGGTATATGGTTATGATAAGATACACAATTAAAATAGCTCTGTAATACAGAATTCGAACTTGTAATATGAATATTCTTTCCTATCCAGGCAAAGTCTAAAGGACACTGAGAGAAGAGTTTACAATATTTTTGTAGAGAATATTCCACAAAATAAGAGAATATACTAATACATACATATTTTATGAATGAAGTATAACACTAAGACCAAAACCAAAGAAAGACTATACAGAAAGAATGGGGCATAAATATAGATGTAAAAATTATAAATTAAACATGTCAATTCATAGTCACAAATCTATAAAAGAACTGTGCATCTAGATGGGTTAATATTCAAAAGTCAGTCAGTGTCATTTTAACAGGCTAAAGAGAACATACACAGGTCCTATTAGTTAACACAGAGAAAGTATTTGACAAAAGTCAACACCAATAGACAATGCCTGGAAAAGTAAGACTAAAAAGGGACATCCTCAACTTAATAAAGAACACCAAACCTGTAGCTATTGTAGACTTCGCAGCAGCCCACTCCTTCCATCTAACAGCAGGAACCAGCTAGGTTAGGCTGATCGTCCCGCCATCATTCCACAGAGTGCTGGACTCCTCTCCTGCCACTACAACAGGGAAAGAGAACTTGAAGAGAACACTTCTGTCTATGTACAAAATCTCAAGGAATTTATAAAATGACATACAACTGAAAGGCAACTTTAGCAGGGCCCAGGATGCAGAATAAATATATAAAAATATATAAATATTTATCTTACTAATGGTAAATGGACAGTCACTGAAATCTGAAACATAATGTCATTTATAACCACCCAAACCTAAGCATAAATCCCTCTGAACACACAGAGGACTGCAAAACACAGACAGCAAAAGTGAAAACAGGGGTGGAGTGAGGGATTGCTCAGCGGTTAGGAGTATCTGCCTCTCTTACAGAGCACCCGAGTTCCCAGCGCGCGTACCAAACGGCTTACAATTGCCCTGACACCAGGGGATCCAACAACCTTTCTGGCCCCTACAAACATTCCCCCTCCCATATACATGAGTAAATAAAATATGTATGTATGTATGTATGTATGTATGTATGTATGTATGTATGTATGCATGCATGCATGCATGTATGTATGTATGTATGTATGTATGTATAGAAACTTAGCACTTATTATCTTAGCTATTTATCCTAGGAAAGAAAAAACCTTAACAAACAAACTGCATAACTGTTTATAGAAGCTTTATTTACCATAATCACAAAGTGGGAGAAACCCGATGCCCTTTGTTGTGTGAACATAGACTATCATGCCTCTAAACCATGGAATATACACCGAAGTATAATAAATCAATGACAGACAGAAACACCTGAGCAAATCTCTGGGAATTAACATGGCATTTATAAAAGCAAGATTGCAAAGGCGGCCAATTGCATCATTCTACTTATGCAGTGCTCTTGAGGTGATCAGACTTTCAGAAATAAAGGGCAGATTAACAGTTGCCAAGTGGTGGGATAAGAGGAGAGGGAAGGCCACAGCTACTAAAGGAAGGTTGCAGGATCCATGTGATGACCGAAGCGTCCTATACTTTACCTGTCCTGGGTGTGTCCCTGTGCTAGATTTTCTTAAGATATGACCCTTCAGAGAAACTGAGTGAGCAGTAGACAAAACCCCTGAAATATTTCTTAGAAATGCATGTGATTCACAGAAATTTTATTCTAGGTTTTATTTGACCCCTCCCCCAGAAATTCCAGGTTAATTAGACATGCATACTTTTCAAGTTAAATCTGAACCAATAAGAAATCAAGGAGATCCGGAGGGAAACCTGAAGGCCAGATTGGAGTGTATGGCTGATCCTTTGTCTGTCCTGGTGGTGGAAGTGGGATCCTGGCTTAAGAAAGTTTCATTCCATGAAACAGGAGCCCGTGCCAGGAGAATATGTGAGGCAGAGCTCAGGAACTGCAACTCTAACCACTCTAACCCTTTATGGTTCATACCTCTCCCAAGCAGGTTTTCTACACAGCTTGGAAAACAAATCCATGGTTTAAATATGTTGGTCTCAATTATGACTGGAAAAAAATTTCCACTGTAGAGCATGTGTACTACCGTTCTCCCAAAAGGTTCAGGTACACATGTATCGGTCCACTTACATTGTACATAGTTAAGGAGGCAGAATGCATATAGCCTGCAGATGTGTGTGTGTGTGTGTGTGTGTGTGTGTGTATGACATGTATTTGAATGATAGAATTTTATTCAGCCATAAAAAACAAAATTATGTCATTTTTCAGGAATGTGCCTGCAGTTGGAGTTTGTCATATTAATGGAATTAAGCTCACTCGAAAGACAAATATCGTGTGTTTTCTTTCACGTGTGTATTCTAGATTTTACACTGATACATAAATCATGTGTGCACACATCTAGGGGAATGAAAGGCACGCACGGGGCTGGATATATGAGAAAGAGAGTATGGAGTACAGAGGCAGACATGTTTGGAGTACATTATGGACTTGTATAAAAATGTCCTTTTGGAAGCCAGTACCGTGCATAATGAGGACATGCCAATTGTAGGAAGTGACCCTGATGTGCCTGGCAGTGTTGAGGGATCTGGAGAGAGATTCCTAGCACTAGAGCACTTGTGGTTCAAGTTTGTGAGGTTAGAGTACAGAACAGGAGGCAACATTAGGAGCAGCAGCAGGCACAGCAGCCATGATGTAAGGAGGGGAGCCGTGCAGTTATGTATTTGGTGAAAGCTTGAAAACCCTCCATTCCTAGCGGAAGTAGACATTTGCACCCAGAGTCCACGGACGTCATGCCTCATCTCACAATGAAGCCACACGGTCTCTAACAACGGGTGTGAAGTAAGGCTCCCTGATGCCACTGTTTATATTCAGTGTAGCCAAAGTCGTGAGACAAGAAAACACAGCGTTCGAGGACTAGAGATGAAGACATAACTCTCGAGACTCACAGCTCAAACAGATAATAAATCCAAGAGTACCTGTACACAAATCCGGGGACTACTTGTGGAGTTCACTGGAGAATTCTGGGCAAGACTAATGCATAAATAACTGGGCTCTTACTCTGTGGAAGAAGCTAGAAAGCAGCATTCCGAAAGGCAACATTTGAACATTAGGAAAATATAAAGCATTTTGCAATGGCTTCTATGAAGGATATGGAATACATTTACAAAGCATAATCATTAATAGGAAGACGCAATATCATAAAAATGCCAGTGTCTCCTTAATTTGCAAACAGGACATAAACAGGCACTAAGTTGTTTGTTTTTGTTTTTGTTTTTGTTTTTGTTTTTTGAGATAGAGTTTCTCTGCGTGTCCCTGGCTGCCCTGGAAATAGCTCTGTAGACCAGGCTAACCTTAAACTCAGAGATCTGCTTCACTCTGCCTCCTGAGTAGTGGAATTAAAGGTGTGCACCATCACTGCCTAGAAAATTTTCCCAGATTTTAAAATTTATGTTTATGCATCGGCGTAAGTCTATGCCATGTGTGTGTAGTGCCCATGGAGGCCAGAAGATGGTGTCAGATCTTCTGGAACTGGATGTACACCGTCGTGCTCCCTGACGTGGCAGCTGGGACCCAAACTCCAGCCCTCTGGAAAATAGTGTTGCTCTTCTCTGTTGCTGGTTTTTATCTTACATTGCCAGCTCAGGGCACATCACTGAGGCAAATCATGTCAGGAACTCAAACATGAGTAGAGGCAGAAAGATGTAGGAACACGGCTCACTGCCTTGTTTCCAGACTCACATTCAGTTACCTTTCTTATTCCTCCCAGGACCAACTGTCCATGAATGCCCAAGTGGGCTGGGCCTTCTCACGTCAATAAAGAAATAGACATATGTGTACATGGTAGTGTGGTATATGCTGAATTTATTATTATAAATAGAAGAGAAAGGTCAACCATCCAGTCACAGGACTCAGCTAGGATTCTGCCTGGGACCCTGTTGATGACTGAAGGCTGGGCAGAGCTGGCCCTACCCCTTGCCATCTGCAGCACTAGGGAAATCAGTACCTAACCCAGGAAGCACAGTAGAGCCAGCAGTGGGAGGAGGAGCTGGCCTTGCTGCTTGTCTGCTGTGCGATGAGAGGGAAAGATGCCTCCCCTTGCCTCTCACTGCCTGTGGCAGGCAGGAGAGCTGACCCCTGGGTCATGAGAGCAGAAGAGATGGTCGGGCCCCTTACCTACTGCAGCACTTGGGGGAGCAGATTCTGCACCTCACCTGGGAAGCACAATAGAGCTGGCTCCACCTGCCCTGCTGGCCCTGCTGGCCCTGCTGGCCCTGCTGGCCCTGCTGGTAAGCCAGCCATGAGAGTGTGAGAGTAGGAGAGCTGGTGGGCTGACAAGTTTAGCTACTACCCAGGCCCAGATCCGGGGATTTGAGTTGGTCCACCCAAACATCTACCCCATCTAGGAACTGCTAGAGCAGGTGAGCGTGCCATTCTGTAAGACCCAAAGTTTCAGAATCTCCATGAAACAGGGCAACAACTGGATGTCTGAGAGGAGGCCTGGCATGGATCCAATATTGATAGCACAGCAGAAGCCAGAGACCTCAAACCAGACCAGTCATTCATTGCAATGAACATTTGTACGTAAAGATGTGTGGACAGAAGGGTATACTGTGGGACAGACTGACAGTGAGTAGCTTCCACAATGAGATTTTTTTCCTTCTGGAGGGCAGATTGCAAGGGTGGAGAGTGATTATAAAGGGATGAGGTGATGAACATGACTGGGGCGCATGGTGTGAAACTCACAAGGAATCAATAAAAAGTTAAATAAGTTCCACGCTCTCTAGATTGAGAATATTTGTAAAGTTTTAAAATGCTGAATTATTGACCTGAATGTGTGAAAATGAGAACCACCTCCTCCACACACACCCCTCAAGCAGTAATGGGGAAATGTCACGTCACCTTAAAGGGTAATCTGCTGTGTCTGGTAGAAAATGCACCCGCCCAGGGTCCATGCTGATGTGTGTCTTGGACACCGAAGGCTAGCCTGTGGTGACAGGATTTTTCACTGAAGGACTACAGATGCTCTTCAAAATTCAGAATCACCTGAGTTCATGAATATTGAGGAAAGCTAGTTGATTCATATTAAAATAATCCATAAATTGTAGTGAAACTTTAAATTGAAAGGATAATATTCAATGAAAAAGTATTAGCATGTATCACTCCATATGAAGGATAAATTTCAAGTGGAGAAAAGTCCATCTATGAAGTGTAAAATTTGAAATAATATAGATGAACATCATTATGTTTTCTGGGTGGTGTAAATCCTTTAGCAGAATTATAAAAGCTGGAGTTATAAAGAAAATGTTGGCATTTATTAATAGTTACAAGCTACATCACTATGGTGTCATGACAGCGATTTTAATTACATTTGTGAACAGAGACTTCAAAATAAAGCCCAGGGGCTTTTGAGGCCAGGAGTTCAGATCCCCAGAACTCCTGTAATGCTGGGTGGGTGCGGTGGCCCACCTTCTATTCCAACTTTTTAAAAAAATTTATTCTTTTCTCATTCAATACATCCCAACCACGGTTTCCACTCCCTCTACTCTCCCAATCCCCTCCTGTCCCTGGGGTACGTGGAAGTCAACCTTGTGAAGGTAAAAAGTAGGACTGAGAGCTGGGCACCACAGTCTCTCGCGACTCCGCTAAGGAGAGTCCTGATCTGCAGTACAGGGTATTAGATATAAATTGGTTCCTGACACACTGGTGAGGTGGCACAAAGGAACTGAGGCCAGAGCAGTGGCCACTTCCCCCATTTTCACAGAAGTCCTTACAGGTGATGATACTGCCCCTCCAGACTCCTTCTGAGCTACCTCATCAGGCAGGACTTTTACACACAGTGTGGCAAGATAGGGTTGGCCAAGAATTTAGGAACTCGGGATTGGCTCACTGTATATTATCTTATGCCTAGGCAATAAAGTCAGATCTGTCCCCAATGCTGGTCTCTGGAGACTCCCTTGTCTCTCACCCCCACCCTCAGTCCTGTTGCCATTCCTCCTACCTCCCCCTCCTCCAACTTCTGAAGGAAAAGACAAAGAATCCGCAAAGCATGTTGGCTAGTGAGACTGGTGAAGTCCGCAGCTCAGGGTTGAGAGGCCCTGCCTCAATTAACACTGTCAAAGAGCAATTGAGGACATATCCAAGATCCACTTTGAACTTCCATATGCATGTACACCCAAGTTTATGCACAGGCACATGTGTGCACATACATACATGCACTTGTGCACACACACACAATGACCATAGTGTCCTAAGTCTATATGTGAATTCCATTGTAATTCTGAAATGTTTTGTGACCTTGTGATCCTCCAAATTTGTTGTTTCCCTGAATTCATCCTATTTAAAGAGGTGTATGAGCTTACAAAACACCCTAAACTTAGTATGCATATGTGTGTATATAATATATGCATGCATATACGCAGAAGTGTGTGTTACATATGTGTAATGTATGCAAGGTGGCAGATGACAGTATATTGCCTCCCTCCAACTTGGCTCTAGGCCTGGAAAACCTGTGACACATCTGCCTGCTCTATGCCCCCCAAAATAACAATAATGTCATCTTCTTGCAGATAAATTAGATCAGATTCATATGAAAGAAGGGTAGTGGGTTTTTATTTATTTACTTTTATTTATCTAAAATTTTTATTTTTTTTAATTTCTTCTCTCACACCATACATCCCAATTGTAGCCTTCCCTCCCTCCACTTCTCCCAGCCCCCACCACCTCTTCTTTCCTCCAGATTTACTGCTCCTCTATTTCCCTTCAGAAAAGAGCAGGCCTCCCAGGGAGATCAACTGAACATGGCACAACAAGATGCAGTAAGACTGGACCCAAATCCTCTAGCAAGGATGAACGAGGCAACCCAGTAGGAGGAAAGGGGTTCTAAAGCAGGTGAAAGAGTCAGAGACACCTCCATTCCCACTGTTAGGAGTCTCACAGAAACTCCAAGCTAAGCAGCCATGTAGCTTATGCCAAGGACCTGGCAAGTTCAAGGCCCCTTGCTCCCCATCACTGGTCCTTGCACACCTTATTCATTCTTGACTCAGTGTTTGGATATCTCACAGCAACTCAGAGACTTTAAGGAGGAAACCCACTTCCTTTGGAAGGCTTATCATCACTCCTCCAAGTGCCACAGAGACTGATAAGACATCATAAGTTTTGAGCACTCGTGGTCAGCTTTTCTTGAAAGGGGAGGATGGAGGTGATTGCAAAGCCATCCCTGGGCTTTGAGGCCATCCATGGCTTCCCTTGTCAACGTGTTCCTCAAGATGAAGGGCTCAGGGGAGGAGGGGAGTGCTGCTGTTCTACTTTTCTCTGTGGATAGACTTGGTTATATTTAAACATTTCAGTCGGCTATTATGCCCTACAAATCGAGCACCAACCAGACCATCTTTTTTTCTGCAGAAACCTGTGACTTGATCCTCTGGCCAAGTGCCAGCCACGGGGACCCCAGGTTCAGCTTGACTACTATTTTAAAATTAATATATTTTTATTCCCCAAAACATATGCTTCTCAGCCTTTATGACACGAGTGTTTGAGTCAATATATCACCAAGTGAATATAGTAAATCATAGAACTATAAACTCCAGGGAAACTTTATTAATGTTTTTAATGTATTCTCATGTGACATCAACATGTTTTCTGGATTTTCATAAATTTAGACTTTAAAAATCTTCAGTTCTATGGTGCTGGGAATGTTGTAAGGGTAGAGGATCCATAACTGTGAAAAAGTGTTCTTGAATTTTCATATACTCCTGATAACCATCATCTCTTTCATATGCTAATTATAGTGGTATTAAAGCACACAAGTAATATTTTTTTTTTTTTGCAGCTCTATTGCTTTGGGCCAAAGGAATTATTTCCAGAATAAGCTGGCAGGTTCCTGCTTGGGGAATTAGGACTCTCATGTCCTTAACTTTAAAATAACTTGCATTTCATTTTATGCTTGCTTCATAAAGTAGTCATTCATTTTCTGACTAAATTGTAACCGAAGCAGGCCACATCAATAGAGGCCGGCCTGTGGGCTGTGTTAGGCTGGAGAACATAAAGTAGAAGGCTAAAAATGGCAGCCAGAGGGGCTGATTTATAAAGCAAACCCAGTAGCAATGCCCTTGTAGCCTTATATCTATCTGTAGGCCCACAGTAAGTTCACCACAGAATTCATGGAAGAAAGAGGAGCTCCTACATATTAATTTATATTTTGAGAATTCTTGGGATGAAATGTCTTATCTTCTGTTGTCACTTTGAAGTCCTTGAAGTGGCATTGTTGGGAGGGATGCTCTTGGTTTTTGGGTTTAGAGTTTTAGGCTCAATGCTCACACAGATGACTTCTGGACACCCTGGCTGACAACTGGGTATGGAATTTGGCTATGGAGCCTACAGATCAGACTTGAAGCAAAGCCATACAAACTTCTGCTCTTTCTTTTTCTTTTAATTTAAATTTCTGCTTGGAAATAATTTTAAAAAAAACTTATGAGAGTAAAATTAAGTAATTATTAAAATCCATGTGAAAAATATTTCCAAAGTTTAAAAATCACTCTTAAAGAAACTGCTGCCCCATATGTGTGTGTGTGTGTGTGTGTGTGTGTGTGTGTGTGTGTGTACTCCCAGAGTTTTTATTTCTCAGTATTTCTAACAAACCCTTTCCCTTTAATACTTATCTCTCCTTGAAACTGGGAAAAAAGGTTGAGTAAAATAAAAGTGTAGTAAAATGTTTTTAAAAATCAAATAAATAGCCAACGGGATATATCAGGACATTAGTCCACATAGGAAATAAGTTCCAATTGCATTAAAATTCTTAGGTTTATAAGTTGGCCTGACATGGAAAGTGTTCGGATGTTACTCCTGGCCTAACAGCCACCTTCTGAAAATAAACAGAGTGATTTTGAAATCTCCAGTTCACTCTCTTGTTTGTTTTCCTTTGTCATTCACATAGAAATAAAAGTGACACAGGCTTGGCAGGTGGCTGTGCTTCCCAGAAGAATGTGTCCTCCAGCTGAGCATGGCTTTCCTGCCAGCCTCCGAGCTTGGAACTTCATGCATGAGTCTTTAGAATGTGGTGTCCTCTTGTCTTAGTTAGGGTTTCCATTTCTGTGAAGAGACACCCTGACACTAGGCACCTCTTCTACAGACAACATTTAATTGGGGCTGGCTTACAGTTCAGAGGTTTAGTCCATTATTGTCCTGGTAAGAAGCATCGGGGCATGTAGGCCGACGTAATGCTAAAGAAATTTTGATCTGAACGCAGCAGAAGCTTGAGAATATGAGACCTTAAATCCCACCCCCACAGTGACACACTTCCTCCAACAAGGCCACATCTACTCCGACAAAGCCTCCTCTCCTAATAGTGTCACTCCCTGTGGGTCAAGCACTCACACACATGAATTCTCTGGGGGCCATTCCTATTCAAACCACCACATCTCATGAAGATTGTAGCAAACCTCAATAGTAGCCAAACAATGAGGAGGAATAGTCATGGAGCATCAAGATTTAGCCAACCCACGACCATAATATGGGAAGACATTTTTAAGCTACACATTCAGAAGGAGCAACTAATGGGTACATGGTCTGTATTCAAAACCAAACATTTAGAAACATGAGGGACCCTGCTTTTGGAGGCACCATAACCCTGTCTTTTCTCCAAAACTTAGTTTTCACAAAGCCTTCTAAATCCAACCAAGAATGGCGCTTTCCAGAGAAATGCCATTTCTAAAAGAACTTAAGGGTAGTACATGCAGTAATGGAACAAAATGTTTAAGGCTAGCAAGGCATGGTGATTTACACCTGTCATCCCAGCACTGGAGAGGCAGCCATAGGAGGATCATCGTAAGTTAAAGGCAAGCCAGGGCTAATGTAGCCCTGCCAATGACTAACTATCTAAATAAATAAATGAATGAACAACAATGAATAAACAAAGTAATGGTGGTGTGAGGTATGTAAGTGGAAAGGGATGAGCTTAAGGAGAGCAAAGAAGGAAAAGTGAGAATCAGTACTAAGGAAATTACTGGCTTGGTGGCTATGCCTATAATTCTAGTACTTTGTGAGTTAGAGCATGAAATGGGGCATTTAGCCAGTTCCAGGCCAGGGCTACATGGCAAAGACACTTTTCAAAAAACAAAACAAACAAACAAAAGCAAGAAGTGTATCAGATCCAATAATATACAAAATAATTATTGCAAAAGAAACGTCAGAGAAACATTTGTAGATTTCTTTGGAACACACACACACACAAACACACACACACAAAAACACACACTCATACACACACATACATGCACACATATACACACTGACAAACACACACACTCATACACACACAAACACACACATACATGCACACATACACACACACTCATACATACATACACACAAACACACACACTCATACACACACAAACACACACTCATACACACACACAAACACACATACATGCACACATACACACACACTCATACACACACAAACACACACACATACATGCACACATACACACACTCATACACACACACAAACACACACACATACATGCACACATACACACACACTCATACACACACAAACACACACACTCATACACACACACTCATACACAAACATACATGAACACATATACACACACACACACACACACAGACACACACACTAACCACACATGCACACCATTCCCCCACCTCCAACACATTACAGCATTTCAGAGATTCTGTAGACTGTAGGGTAAGAAAAAAACCTAGTTGATGTCATTCCCTAAAGAATTCATCATCTATTTATGGATGCCTTCTTGAGTGTTTTTGGTTCTCTTATGCTTGAAAGTTTGCTTCTTCAGAATTTAAACCTTGAATCTTTGCAACAGTACATACGACTAAAAGTTTTATAGGAAACTGGTACCTTGTCTTTGCCTCATCACCTCTATAACAGCTATCATTTCCTTCCTCCTTTAGGAACTGTGAAGGACAGAACATCAGATACAAGACTTGCAGCAATCACGTAAGTCTGAAGAAAATGCAATCCAGTTAGACCCTGGAGGGTTTACATGAACTGTGAGACCCGTGGCGTCTTGAGAGTCCCTCTGTTGATTTTAAATACTTGTGTGAGTGATGACAGCCTTTGCGTAGACGTATCCTGTGCGCTTTCATGTTTATGATGGAACTCGTAAATATGTCATGCTTCCATTCACAGAAGTGATATACACAATAGCTTCAGGGTCCTTCAAGACTCCAAGGGCTTTTGTGTCCGTCTGTCATCCAGCCTTCTCCACACGATCTGAAAACACACAGGCATGTGAAGTGGAAGTGAGGCTGGGGGTGAAATTATTTTTTAAAGCCCTCAGAGAAAGACTATGGATAGGAACAGGTCTATAATGGTGTTTCTGCCACTGCAGACAGGGCTAGATGACTCCGAAGGTCACACAGAAGGAGGGATTTATATAAGCCTTAGTGCTTGCTTGTTACATTATTCAGCGCTAAGAATTAGAGTGGTTTGTTTTGCAATTATAAAAAGCAAAATTATGAGCTGGGGAGGGAATTCGGTTGGTAAAGAATCTGCCTTGCAAACACGAAGACCTGAATTTGAGTCCCAGAACCCATGTGAAAATTCCAGGCGCAGTGGTGGGCTTGTCATCCTAGCACTACTGAGAGTCAGAGACAAGAGGAGACATGGCGCTCACTGGCCAGTCATCTTAATCTGGTTAGTAAACTCTAGGCAAAAAGGGACCCCATCTCAAAGGAGGTCATTGGCATTCTTGGGGATGACTGCCAAGGTTGTCCTTTAGTCTCCCTGCACACATGCACACGCATGCATGTGCACTTGCCCTTTGGTATGCACATATGCACGATACACACATCAATCATGAAAAACTAATAAAAACAACCAATCTTTTCCATTCCAAACTTTCTCCTCTTTAGCAATGTATACTCAAATTGAAATGGCAGGGCTCAAAATGAAGTTCTGGGGCATTGAGGAACTCTTGCTGGAGATGCGGTTGTTCTCTTAGAAAGACATCTCCAGTTTTGTTAGGAGATGAAATGATGCATGATGCAGCAGGAACAAATGTGCAATGGCTTGCAACACTCCGTGAGCCCAGTAGTTGCTACAGGACACGCCCTGGGTGACTGGCAAACACCTGAATATTCAGAGAACCAAGAGCAGGGAAAAAAACAGGGAAAGAAATGGAGAAGCAACTGAAGCCAAGTCAGAGACATGAAGTCCTTTGTGCCCATCTGAATTCTGCTACTTGTTCAAGTGATTCTGCTGAGGAGATCATCCCCACCGTTGTGCTTCATAATTCTGCCCACCACAGAACAGCTTACCAAACATCAGTGGCTAAGAAAACACCAGACAGTCTTTTGTTCAGAGGCATGGTGCCATTGGAAATGCATTGAGAACACACAGATGAGGAATTCTCACCTCTCGGGCTGAAGACCAGCCATGCTTTGATGGCAGGAGAAAGAAACTTGAGCAGAAAGAGAACGGACTCACAGTACTCTCTCCAATAATTAAGGCTGTGATTTAGGGGCTCCTGGGTTCCCTCTCAAAAGAAATGGGGGCCTTGGGCTAAAAGATTAGGGAACAACAAGACAAGCCTGTGTGCAGCATGGTAACTTCCAAGTGACTTCACTCTTCAGACATAAACTTTTTTAAAAAGTTTTACTTATTCACTTTACATCATGCTCACTGCCCCCTCCCAGTCACCCCCTCTCACAACCCTTCCCTCCCTTCCCTCTCCCCTTCTCCTCTGAGCAGGTGAAGGTTCCTGGGTATCCCCCAACCATGACATATCAATTCTCTCAGACATAAGCTTTGATTGGCATTCAGCATAGATCCTTGTAGCCAGGGCCCAGACTTCTGTACTTGGGAGAGAACTGTCCTTATCAGGAGCCTATGGAGCAAATGTGCAGAAGAAGTCATGATGTCAGCCAGGAGTTCCAATATCTGAATTCATTGACCTCATGTTTTCTTAGTCCAGGGTTTATGGGACTAAAAGCAGTGTTGGAAGAAGCAAAGAGAATGTCCTCAAAACTGTGCAGTATCTTACATCTTGGCAGGAACATTTTTGCAACGTGGGCTTTTTTTTTTTAAAGAGCACTGTGAGCTCTGTATAGTGGGCTTCCTGATGGCTTCCAGAAAAGGCGACATTAGACATGGCCTTTGCAGGGTCCTTCTTTAGTGTCATATAGCCCACAAGTGGCTAGTTTTTAACAGTCTTTCATCTGGTGTTTCTCTTGGAGGTGTTCTTTTCTTTCCATTGCTGTTGCTTCTGCTTTGTGTAAGAGCCATGTCCTGGGGGCTCAATAGCTCAGTGGTTGAGGAAACTCACTGCTCTTTCAGAGGACTGGAACATGTGTTCCCAGAACATACGTTGAGAAGCTCATAACTGTAACTCTAGGTCCAGCAGCTGCAACACCCACCTCTGACCTCTGGGCACACATACATACACGTACCTCTAGATGAATAATGAACCTTTAAAGAAAGAGGTGTGTCCTCTCAAATCTGTCTTCAACCATGAGAGTAGACTAGGCTATTTTTCAGACACAACAATCTCTACGATGTCTTGAGCTGCAACTAGCTAAGCCAGGCAACTCTAAACTTAGACAGGCTTAGTGTTGATGCTAGAAGACTGTAACATAATTAAAAGCAAATAACCAAGATGTTGTTGGCTCCTACATTTATTATAAAGTGGTAGCCATGATATAGTCCAGTCACCATTAGAAAACTTGAATGCTGAGAGTGCTTCTAAGTTCCTCTCTCTCTGAGATGTATTTCTTCTGGACAGTTGAGTTCAAGGCAACACATGTCTACTGAATATACTTTATGACCTTTGCCCTGTGTCATATGTTCACTGTCCCTCTGTATAAATACTTTGGGTGTAATGATATTTAAGTAGAAACTCTGGCTACTTTCTCCTTCTACAACATACATAGCTTGCCAATTGTTTTTTTCTCCCTTCATATCTCAGCTATTCTCCTCTGAAATGAGAACTGCCTGGCTCTGCTTGGATACACACGTCATAAAAGGAAGGGCCAGCCTAGCCCAGCCCTTCACGTGACTTCTCATCTCTGTTCCTGTGCATGTGCCTGTGAGTGTGCCTGTGTGTGTGCATGTGTAATTTCAAATTCCTGGGAAAGTTTGACCTGGCAGAAACCAGTGTGCCTCTGGATAGTGGGTTCTGGCCAAGGATGACAAACATGGCCACCCACTGGGCAAGGACTAAGCTGAGGCAGGCATCCTAAACTCCAGTTAACTAGCACTCATTATGTTTATTGACTTATAGCAGTCAGGCAGGCAAACTATTAAGGTCCTAAAGAGCACCTGTGAGCCCAGTGCAGGGGTGTGTGTGTGTGTTTGTGTGTGTGTGTGTGTGTGTGTGTGTGTGTGTGTGTGTTTGCTTCCAGCTTTCATAACACTTTTCTTTGGTTTCAAAGAGTTTGAAAGAGAACATTGACCATGGCTTATGGGGAAGTAGATGATGTCATTTTGTCATCAGTCACATGGAAGACAGAGTCCCCATTTCTACAGAGAAAATTTATCCAACTTCAGTCTACTTTCATTGGCTGTGCCTCATTTGTCCATGACTGGGGTTCAGCTTTATCCAGATAAGACAACAAAAATGAATGCAGTCAAAGTTTGGAATGCTTTATACCAACGCAGTACAAGTGAGCCCATGGGAAAGTTTGCTAGGCATGGTCTATGCATTCTCCAACTACTTTTGAAGGGTTTGAGGATGTTCACAACGACCAAAAACATATGCGCAACTGTTGATTAACATCTGGACAGACAATGTAAGGTGAACAACTGTTCCTAAACCGGGACAGCACGATAGCCTAAAGACTGAGCCATTCGAGTCCAATGAGTCTAATAGTGGTTACTTATGGATGATTATGGGCAGAGCCATTCTCCTAGAAGTCTCCATGCCTACACTTCATTTTATGTGGCTCTAAGTTTATAGTAGAATTGGTGCAGACCTGGCTTCAGAGGCTCCTAGTGGGACAATGCAGGTGATTTCAGACTCACAGACCAACGTAGACTCTGGGAATTTTGTGTTAATATGTATTCTGTCCTTGCCCTTTCAAAGATTCCAATCGTCCAGGCAAACATAATTCACCTCTAATAATGATGGTTTGCCTTCTGCTGCCTGGAATGGGTGTGGCTAAATGACAGATCTATCGAATCCACCAGGTCTCTTTAGGATCTGGAGGACTGAGGTCTTATTGTAACAATAAAACAGAGGTTTGGGGCTGGAGAGATGGCTCAGCGGTTAAGAGCACCTGACTGCTCTTCCAGAGGTCCTGAGTTCAATTCCCAGCAACCACATGGTGGCTCACAGCCATCTGTAATGAGATCTGATGCCCTCTTCTGGTGTGCTGAAGACAGCTACAGTGTACTTATATATAATAAAATGAATAAATCTTTAAAAAAAAGAGGTTTGATTTGGGTGAAAAAAAGGTAAGACATAAAATAAACTATATTTTGGAAGCATGTTGAAAAACATTCACTATTTTTCTGGCAAAAATAGGGTGAGGTGAGATTTTTACCTCACAATACTTATCTGAATAACTCCAGCTACAACAAAGAGTTAAACTGGTCACAGTTGCACATGGGTGAGGCAGAGCAAAATGAACTGTAAGTTAAAGAACAAATACAGCCAGTCTGGGCTACAGAGACCCTACCTCCAAAGTAAAATGGAAATCATGAGAACAACAATGACACATAAAACACAAAGCCCAAACTCAGAGTCAGATGTTGTTGCCAACCTATAAAGGAGCAAGACTAATGCATTCACTGCTTATTTGTTCTCAGACAGGGTAAGAAAGAATTTGTAGCCCATTAAAAAAGGAAGAAATCTTTTAGGGTAAGAAACATTAGCAGAGAGAGAGAGAGAGAGAGAGAGAGAGAGAGAGAGAGAGAGAGAGAGCGCGCTGCATAATCATTTAAGTCTTCTGGACTTCACAAGGCACCCAGAACAAAATTAAATAGTGAAAAAATTTCCAACACAAATGATCAGATTTGATGCCTTCACTATAAAATGTAGTAACTTTATCTGCTAAAAATAATACAAAGGCAGAAAAGAGGACACAAATCCAGGAATTTTCAAAGATTTGGTATAAAAGCAAACTTGCAAGACTGCCTACAAATCCTAAATAATAAGAAGGAAATGTAAATTAAAGAAATGGAATTCCATTGTATACTTCTGATTAGAAAATATCCGACTGAGGAAGAAGGATCCAGAAAGGCAACCTGTGTGGCCCATTGCTAACCATAATATACTTCCGGATGACCATTTAGCAATCCTGGAGTGGTCCGTAAAATAGACAAGCACTTGGACTCAAAATTTTATTTCCAGAAACAAACCCTTGGGAAAGAATCAAGATTGGTATAAATATTTTAGTATGGGAATCTTTGTAACTTATTCATTTTAATAGAAATTTTCTCCAATGTTCTTAGAACGAACATTAATTATCTTCATAACAGGGAGAGTATAAAGTAATAGAAACAAGAGTATTAGAGTGTGAGCATGTCTCATCCAGCACCTTGCCTCAGAACTATCTAGAAGGAAGAATGCATAACGATATAAAAACTTCCTCCAGGTCATCAACACTTGTTTTACTGTTACTATGAGGGTGCCCCAAGGTGTCAGGTTTCATTTACTTTTGTCACAGACACAATTTTGAACTAGCTTGTGAAGACAGATGTTTGGTACCAGTAAAGAGCAATGGGAGATGAGACAGAGAAAGAGGGGGTGGGGGCGCAAGCATAGCCAGCAATTCTCATAAAACAGAGAGAGGTTTGGACAAGACTCATTCCTTTCTGGGGATTTATTTAGTTGCTAGGGGTGGGGGTGGGGTGTCTGGGGACACAAAATAAGACATTAAAGTAGAATGACAAATTGGGAAGAGGAAGGTGGTCAGTGGGACAGAGATAAGGGAGGGTAATGGAGTGGATATAATTAAAACACATCATATAGTGTATGAAAACATGTTAAGATAGTTATCACATCATTTTTATTATATTTTAATAAAAACAGCAGTTTGGGGCTAAAATGAGGTCAACTGATTCCCCTGAGGGGCAGGACTACTACTGCTCCTAGGAAGACCTTGAATCACCTTGGAGATGTAAAGGTTTTTGAGTTCCCCTTGATTCAGATTCATTTGGCAGTTTACACACAAGATGGCTAAGCCAGGGCAAAATTAGAACCTACACCTGGTAAACCTTAATTACTGGGCAAATCACCTGGATGGAAGAGATCAGATTAATTAAATGGTCCCCTGAGTAGGTCCACACTGCACGGACCCACAATGTAGAAATGCAGATTCAGCTTGGGGGTAGGGAGAGGAAAAGAGGGTGGGAGAAACTGGGGTGATGAAATGGGGTGTGTCTCATTAGAGACAGTTGGGGTCTGGTTCAGCCTTCTGTTGACCCTGTGACTTGTTACCCTGCACGTGTTCATGCTTGCTTCTGTTTACCTGCAGGACTGCCCAGCAGATGCAGAAGATTTCAGAGCCCAGCAGTGCTCAGCCTACAATGATGTGCAGTACCAGGGTCATTATTATGAATGGATTCCACTACACAATGACCCTGCTGCCCCATGTGCACTCAAGTGTCATGCTCGGGGACAGAGTTTGGTGGTAGAGCTGGCACCCAAAGTGCTGGATGGAACTCGTTGCAATGCTGACACTCTGGATATGTGCATAAGTGGCATCTGCCAGGTAAGTCACTCTTGCCACACTTGTCCTGGGTTTGGGGATGTGCTGTGCCTATTCTCAATAAAAAGATTTTTATCATTTCATTGTAAATGCATTCCCAGTAGAGAAGGTTAGCTTTTGAGAAGTGCTAGAATTCTCCCTCTGTTTTGACTGCTGAGAACAGTTTTCAAAACCCTGGATATCTGGCATTCCAATCAGGTTTTCTTTATTTAACGTGATTTTTGCCTGCGCAGAATCAAAATATATAACTTCTAATATTTCTCTCGGATCAGGGACTCTCCAAGTAGGACATGCAAAGCAGACTCCCCGTGAAGTGTTTGAGGTAGTATTACTTGCTACTCCCTCCCAGAATTTCTGCCTCAGGGGGAGGAGTGATGCCCAGCTCTCAGGGAAAATGAGGCCACCAAAGCTTTGCTGTGATCTCCAGGACCACACTCCATTGAGAGTGCTGGAAGAGCAGTGCAAATCTCTGGGGTCAAGGGCAAGTCATCAGATGTGTCAGGTCATTTTGCAGAGCTGAGATGAATGGGACTGAGGCATGAACTCCAGTGTATTGTATGTAATGAGCAAGGATTTAGACTGGTTCCAGAGGCACTGTGAGGACTACTTGGACACCATAGAAATATTGTTTTCTCCGAAGGATGCTCATTCTATCTATCTATCTATCTATCTATCTATCTATCTATCTATCTATCTATCTATCTATCTATCTATCTATCTATCATCTATCTATCTATCTATCTATCTATCTATCTATCTATCATCTATCTATCATCTATCTGTCTGTCTATCTATCTATCTATCAAACATGTGGTGTATATACATTTTTGTGTGTGTATATGTGTGTGCCTGGGTTACTAACAATACAAAGGAGGGATATTTAGCACTCTATCTCCTGTGGAGGCCTTGGGAAAAACAGAGGCCCCAGCCAACAGTCCAGCAACAGTGGAGGAAGCTTGATCTTTCTCTCTCTCTCTTCCCCATTCCCTTTCACGTTCCTTCTTGCTCCATCCTTCGCCTCCCTCCCTTTTCCCAAGTAGCCCCCTTCCACTTCCAGGTCATTTCCTTTTTAAAATTATTATTACTTTGTGATTATTTTGTTTAACATATAAATGCCGTCTTTCTGCTAATAGTCCCCTTGGTGGTTCTTGATGAGTTGTTCTAAAATTCAGGAGCCCTGCCAGGGTTTCCAGGCTCTTCCTACACAAATTTATGCTACTCCAACCATTCAGGTCTGTTTTTTAACATAATTTCAATGGAAGCTTACAGATACCTAGAAGAATTTAGTGTAAGGCATATTTCCTTCTCCATTTCTTCCTCCTCTTCTTTTCTTGTTCTTGCTGTTCTTCCTTTTCTTCCTCTTCCTCCTCTTCCTCTTCTTCCTTCTCTTATTCCTCCTCTTTCTTCTTCTTGGCTTTTTGAGACACGGTTTCTCTGTGTAGCCCTGGTTAACCCGGAACTCTCTCTGTAGACCAGGCTGGCCTCAAGTTCGTAGATCCACCTACCTCTGTGCCCTGAGTGCTGGCATTAAAGGTAGGTGTCACCGTGTCCAGCTCCCCATACCTCTTCTGGCTCCTACGCACGCCCAGCCTCCAACTCCACAATTTTCCCATCCAAACTATACAGATTTACAACCGACGAGCCTGCACTAAACACCACATCATTACTCACATCAGGACTTAGAGGCACCATTCCCTCCCCTGGGGATTTATTTTCTTTTTGAGGCAGAGTCGTGCCGTATACCTCACACTGTTCTCAAAATAACTATGTAGCTCAGGCTAGCACCAAACCTGCTGTCCTTCTCCCTTGGTCTCCTGATCACTAGGATTACAGGCCTATGACTGACATACCCACCAGTGCCATCCTAAGTCTCTCCACTGACATAAAATTCTCTGAGCTTTGCCTTTTATCCCTCTGCCACCCCCTCCTCCCTGCCAACCTCTGGTAACCATTGGAAAATTTCAAAACACTTAGAGACCCTGTATTTCTAAATAACACATGGCTAAAGGGGAAAAATATCTCATGAGAAAGGAAAAATTATTTTGAACTTAGTGAACACAGAAATATAACGTAGTAAAATGTGTGCAATATGATTGGAGGCTGTGCTCCAGGAGACATTTCAAACCCTGATGAAGGCTCTGAGTTGAAGCACTGAGCCTTAGGAAACTGGAAATGCAGCTCAGTCCCATCCAAGTCAACCAGAAGAAAATAACCAATACAAGTGAGAGAGGAGTTCCGAGGAAAAGAATGGAAATTGCTCACTGATAGACAGGCTAAGAAAATGAGGCAGACACAAAGCAGTGCAAGGAAGAGTGGAGACATTCCTCCCCTCAGAGCCAGTGGTATTAAAGGATGCAGATGAGTAAGAACGACCCTGTCCCCACAGATCAGACAGGCTAGATGAGCCACTCCTTCAAAGGCAAGGTCTGCCAAGCCTCCTATATTTAGAAATAAACAGAATATGCCTATATCAATTAAAGAACTTAAATCTATGATCACACACTTTCCAAAACAGTAAGTCTTTTGCTCAGCGATTTACTTTATATTCAAACAAATACTTCAGAAAGGAATTATATCAATTCTTTTCTGTTCATAGTCTTTTAAAAAGATTTATTTATTTCATATATGTGAGTACACTGTCACTGTCTTCAGACCCGAGAAGAGGGCATCAGATCTCCATTACAGATGGTTGTGAGCCACCATGTGGTTGCTAGGAATTGAACCCAGGACCTCTGTAAAAGCAATCAGTGCTCTTAACCACTGAGCCATCTCTCCAGCCCTAGTTCATAGTTTTTAATTTTTCTTTTATTTCTCGAGATTACAATGTCATTGCATTATTTCTCCTTCCCCTTCCTCCTTTTAAACCTTCCTACAGAGTACTTCTTGATCTCTTTCAAATACATGGCCTCTTTTTTCATTGATTGTGATTATATACACATATGCACATATGTGTATATACACAAACATATAAACATACTCATATGCACACACACAAACATACACATTTCTAAATGCAACTTTTGCAGTTTGTATGATGTCACTTCTATGTATGTGTTCAGTACGGGCCATCTGGAACTGATAACTGGTTGGTACACTCTTCCCTGGAGAAGACTATGTCTCCTGGGAATGCCTTAGTGGCCTGTAGCTCTTTGTGTAGGGTGGAGACTTCATGGGCTTTCCCTGTCCATGTTAGTCTCTCTACTGTTGTTCTTGTTCAGCTCATGTTTAGGCAGTCATGGTGGCACTTCATTGGTGTAGCTTCTGAAATTGCTAAGAGACACAATGTCACAGCCAACTCCCTCTCTTATATCCATTCTTTATGATCTTTTTCATATAGGGAGACCTAAATTTATTCTTCCAGGAGCATATATACAAAATCTCAACAAATATTAGTAAACAAACCTCAACAATGTCTAGAAACACAGCCAATGACACTTACTCCAGATACACAAAGCTCACTCAGCATTCAAAAATCACTCAATATAATCCACATGGTAAAGAAGAACCATGATTATAGGAACGGCTGTAGGAAAAAAATTAACCAAATCTAACACTCATTCATGTTGGAAAAGGTTAAAGAAGAACCCTCAGGAAACTGCAAGGGAAATTTGATGATGTATACTTAAAAATTATAAGTACAGTATATTTTTTTAAGACAAGATCTCTCTACATGGCTCTGACTAGTTTAGAATTTACTATGTAGATCAGACTAGCCTTGAGCTCACAGAAATCTGCTTGCTTTTTCCTCCTGGGTTCTGGGATTAAAGTGTGTTCCACCACAATTCCACAAATGGCTTAATGTTGCTCTTAATGGTAAGAGACTAGACACTTTCTTGATGTGTCTTTCTTTGAAAGGAAAAGCAAAAATGTTTTTCAACCTGTCACTGCTTTTCAACATACTGGGAATAAAAGATAAGACAATGTATACTGATTGAGAAAAACAAAAATTATCTTTGTTTATATATCATTTGATTGTGTATGTTAAGTAGTAAAGACAAAACCTCCTGGTTTGTCTTTATACTAATAACTGACTACAAGCAATACAGTATGTATAACAGCTTTGCTATACACAAGTCAGTGGTATACGGCAGAAGGGCAGAATTCCACTTACATTAGCATCTCCAAAAGGATATACCAGGAGATTGAAAGAGCTGAGCAAAGTTGGAGGACTGACATACAATCTCAAGACTCATTATAAAGTGACAATAACCAAAGCAGTAAGATAATAGTACAAGGACAGACAAACGGACCAGTGGACCGAGTAGAAAGCCTCTGAATATGTCTATAACAAGGCAAGTGATCTCCGAGAAAGGAGTAATGGAGAGAAGACAGCCAACAGATTGTGCTAGGAGAACTGGCTATTTACCTACAAGAATTCTAGGTAGAGATTGGCATCCTTCAAAAACAAATGCATCACAAATGTAAATGTAAACTGAAAAAAATTGGAAGTCAACACTACGGTATCACAGAAGTGTTCCCTTGCTGCCTGCCGGTCTCTCGCTGTTCACTGCCTACCATGTTCCACCCTATCTAACACTTTCTGTTGACAACTCTTCCCATGGCCAAGGCTTATAGCTCCATTTTTCTGCATCACAAGCTGTTTATGATTTTCCTCTATTGCAACCAGTCCACCTTGGGACTTGTCTGTTGAACCGTCATCATCACCATCAGTCTGTGGGATTATACTTGTTTTCTTCCAGATTTTTGCCAATGGCATGCATTACTTTTTTACTCAAAACGAACTTGTTATTATTAAAGATGACTTAGAGGGCTGGGATTGAGCCCTTGGTACAGCACTTTCCAAATATGCAAGACCCTAAGCTTCACCGATGGCATAAGAGATTAGTCTGGGCTTTAGGAGAACGCTGTAGATGAGGTGATATTAGAAACTGAGGCTCTGAGAAGTTGTTAACAAGTTAAATAGACTAAGATAAGCAGTGGGCTTATGACACACAGAACAAATATTCAGTATCGGGTTGTATAAAGATTATCCAATTGCTCTATAGGGCTGAGGTAAGGTAATCTGTGCAGTAGTGCAAGAGGATGGGGCTGTGTGTGTGTGTGTGTGTGTGTGTGTGTGTGTGTGTAACGAAACCACTTGTTAACCTTTCCTGTGAGTTGTGAGAAGAGCCACTGAGGAATTGCCTTAAGAAATAGTTCTCATGGGCTTGGCTCTAGAGATGTTGTTTGGGTGCTAATGCGCCAGAATATTTGGAAGGGGTGGGGTCTGGGAACACAATGGAAGGTCAAGTTTGGACTCAGGAGAGATGCAAAGTCAAACAGTGGGTAGGATAAATGAAGAAAGCCAGGAAACTTAAGAGATGAACAAACATCTTTTAGGGCTGGATGTTTGAATGGATGTGGGGGAGAGAAGGGGGTCACTGGACAGATAGTGAGGTCACTGGGGAAGACAAAGTATCAGGTGAGAACGAGATATGTAAGTCAAAGGTGAGAGCTGGGTACACCTGTGGATATAGAACTTGGCACAGAATTTGAGGCCTTAATAGATAACTGTAAGATCCTAACATCTGATTTAACATCTGTGGGTACTGAGAAAAGCAGAGCCACTGAAGTGGGAGACACTGGCCTTGCCACTAAAGGGAAAGCATAGAGAAAGCATTCCCCATTGTGACTCGATGGAATCGACTTCTGATTAGTGTAAAGACCAAGGGCAAGAGAAGAAAGGGTGGGAGAGTGTTGTACAAGGAAGGTTAATGGCACCAAGTATTTCTGTGGATTCTAGAGGAACAAGGGAAAATATTGATAAAAGTTATTTGGTGATGTTGGTTTGTGTAAAGCTTGTGCCGTGGTTAGAAAAGGCATTGGTGGATAGCAGGCTTTATCAGTTTCCCATGGGCACTATAACAGATTGCCGCAAACTTGATAGCTTAAAATAACAGAAATGTATTCTTGCACAGTCTAGAAGCCAGAAGCTCCAAATCAGGTTATCAACATGATTTGCTCCTGCTGGAGGGAAAATTCACCCCACGCCTTTCTCTTCTGGCTTCTTGTGGTTCATCGTCAGTCTTTCTTTTTTTCTTTTTTTTTCCAAAACTGTTATTGAAAGCAATATGAAATTACTTCAAAATTTAAAAATAGAACCACTCCATGCGTCAGCATTACTTTTGCTAAGCACACACCCAGTGAGCATTATATCAGCTCTTATGAAATATCCATATCTCCCCCTTTTTGAAGCATTGGATACATAATATCCAAGATACAGAAATAACTTGAATATTAATTACACAAATACATAAATATGTATGCCTTAACCTATTATAGTAGAATATTATTCAGTGTTAACGAAAGAATTGCAGACATGCATTACAGTATAGATGAACATGAAGAACACTATGGTAGCGACTAAGCCATACTCAGAAAGATCTTACTTTTGTGGACTCTAAATTGAAGTCCTTCACCTTGGCTTATTCTTATACCTCTGTTTGGCATAATGGTTCAGTCTGGAAGCAGGACATGTGTCACACACATACACGAATCCACGGTATCCTTCAGATCAGTCTTTATATCTCTTCCTGTGGATCCATCATGGCAGTCTTCACTTTTCTTTTTTGTCTTAGCTCCCCACATATCCCCCTGCCCCCCTTAAACAAAACAAACAAAAAGAGGACACGTACTATCATTCCCAGACTGTTTTAATCCCAAGATGGGTAATTGGAGTTGCACAGACTTTTGGTCACTCCCTGTGGTGTAGGATGAGCATCGGTACTGACTGAGCACCCTGTGGCTGTCCCCTTAGTGTCCCTGGGATTTGATTGTTTCAATGGGTAGAAGTGAGATGCCACCTTCCTTATCAGTCCCTTTAAAAAACAGTTCAGCTCCAAACAACATTCCAGATAGCTGTTACCCAGGAGACCTTCAATCAACCTGACTTCACTTTCCCTGTTCTCTTTTGGTACTCACTGTCCAAGACCCCCGTAGTATATTTAACTCCAACTTCCTTGTTTGCTTCAGCAACTCAGCATTTGAAGAGGTTTGCAGGATAATAGCAATCTCTGGTTCTGAGTTAGCCCATTTTAAATGAGTGCCTCCTGGTTGTGCTTTTGTGAGTCCAGTAGAGCAAGCCAGCTCTTTGCTGCACTAAGGGGTGATGTCTATTTTTATTTTTTTCAAGGGGAGTGCATATCAGCTAAGTAAAAAGAAAGATGGAGACACTTCCCAGTTGAAGTCAGTATCTTTCCTTCCACAGGATAACATTCACATCAATGCCCTTTTTGTACAATGTGGCAGTGGATATCAGCAGTTGTCAGGCAAGAGAATGAACTGTGTGATTCACTCTGCTGGCCTCAGGACCAGGGAAGGAAGCCCTGATGAGTATTTGGCACAGCCAGTAACTTTTGCAAGTGTGTTTACAATTTTCTCATTTAAAGGAGCATGTCACAATGCTCTTGGGGACAACTTTCCATTAGCTGGGAAAGCAGACAGCATGAGACAGTCACAGGTCTCACCATGGGTCTTGCTGAATGAAATTTGCTTCTGCTTCTGATATTTGCCAGGCAACTCTGCAGATAGTTTGTCATCTTCCTCCTCCTCCTCCTCTTCCTCCTCTTCTTCCTCTTCTACCTCTTCCTCCTCCTCCTCTTCCTCCTCTCCCTCCTCCTCCTCTCCCTCCTCCTCCTCTTCCTCCTCCTCCTCCTCTTCCTCCTCTTCCTGCTTAAGATGTGTGTGTGTGTGTGTGTGTGTGTGTGTGTGTGTGTGCGCGCGCGCGCGCCTCAGAGGCCAAAAGAAGACACTGGACCTTCTGGAACCAGTGTTACAGGCAGTTGTGGGTGGCCTGACAATGGTCCCAGTAATCAAATTTGGATCCTCTGAAAAAGCACGCATGCTCATACCTCTTGAGACACCACTTTAGTACCATACTTGATTTCTTATTTACGTTTAACAAATAGTCTGGCACATAGGTAGAGGGAGTCATTTAGAATATGTGATAAAATAATTTATGAGGGACTAGAGAGATGTATTAGCAGTTAAAAGCACTGGTTGCTCTTCCAGAGGATCTGGGTTCAAGTCCCAGCACCCACACTGTAGCTCATCACTGCTTGTAACTCTACCTTCAGGAAATCTGATACCTTCTTCTTACCTCCTCAGGCACTGTACATGTGTGGTGCAAAGACATACATGCAAACAAAATACCCACACAAAATAAATTTTAATTAATTATATTATAAAATAAGTAATAAAATTTATGATAAAACTGACACTGGGTGTTTCCTAGGGACTGGAAATCATCAAAGCACCTTACATATTTTGCTCATCATCATCTGAGGAAGTAGGTACAGTGCCCTTCCTATCCAATGGGGACATAGAGTTTGTATTAAGGAGAATGGGCATCCAGAGGGAGGTAATTTCCCAGAATGTCTCAGTCTCTATGATAAAACAGTGCTCCATAGTGGATTTCATAAACAACAGAAATGTGCTTTTCACGGTTTGAAAACACATCAAAGCACTGGAAACTGTTTTGTTCAATAAGAGCTTATTTCCTAGTTTTCAGATCGCTATGACCTTATGTGTTGTAAGAGACAAGAGAGGTCTTCCAGGCCCATCTTGTAGGGGCACTAATCCACTCTAGTGGGTTCCTGCCTCACCATTCCTAAAGGCCCCGCCCCAAATACTATCACTATGGGGATCAAGACTTTGAAACACTTTGAATTTTAAGAGTATACAAGCACCCAGAGGAGCGCACATAGCTAGAAGTTGACAGAGCATGATCAGTGTAAGGTCATAGATCAAGAAGAAAGATGATAGGCACATTTCTGGTCATGCTCAGTTTGCAGGCATAGCATACATGTGGAGAAAAGAATGATGGCAGACAGGAATGTTTTGAGGCATGGTCAGTTCAGTATTATAATAAGCTGAGTCTACTCTAAGTTGCATAAATGAGTGAGTTGGAATGGCTAGCTGATCTTGCTTCATTCTCTGTGTGTTTTTCTACATTCTGCAATAAAACAAAAAGACAAGAAAATGGAGGAGTTGCTTAATGCAGACATTTTTTTCCTCCCAAAGGTGCCTACCTGCCCCTGCTCACCAGCTAATGATATTTTATCTTTGACTATTTGTAAAGCTAAAGTTTAATGGAAAATGGAATGTGATCCAGTCAGTACAGCAGATGACTTGAAAATAGATGACTCAGTAGCATAGATTCAAACTCAGACACACACACACACACACACACACTCACACTCACACTCACATACACACATACACACACACTCACGTACTCACATTCACACACACTAAAACACATACACTCACTACATACACACACACTCACATACACACACGCTCACAAACTCACACACACAAACACACACTCACACACATACTCACACACACACTCACACACACTCATACACTCACAAACTCACACACACTCACACACACTCACACACGCACTCACACATGCACACTCACATACACTCACATACACACACTCATACACACACATCACACATGCACACACATACACACACTCACATACATACACACTCACACACACATATTCACACACACTCATACTCACACATACACACACATTCACACCCCTCCCACACACTCACATACACGCACACACACACACTCACACACACTCACACCCACACACACACTCACATACACACTCACACACATATACACAACACACTCACACACACTCACACTCACACACACTCACACCCACACACGCACACACTCACACACACTCACACAGAGTCCTGTAGGGAGACTGTTCAGTTATGGACAGAGGGTGCAATAGGCACTGTTGTAAACTGGAAAGTACAAACTCAGGGTGAAAGTTCACTGAGTTCATTGGATTCTGCTACTTCTGCAATAATTTAACACCTACACTTTCCCCACAATGAGGTCAATGGCTTTTCAAATTTTCTCATGTTGAACTTTATTTAAGAAGCCTTGTTGAACATTTCTTTAGGTGTTTCTCAGCCATTCGACATTCCTCAGCTGTGAATTCTTTGTTTAGCTCTGAACCCCATTTTTAAAATAGGGTTATTTGTCTCCCTGCAGTCTAACTTTGTGAGTTCTTTGTATATTTTGGATATAAGCCCTCTATCAGTTGTAGGATTGGAAAAAATATGGTACATCTACACAATGGCTTACTACTCAGCTATCAAAAACAATGACTTTTTGAAATTCATAGGCACATGGATGGAACTGGAAAATATCCTGAGTGAGGTAACTCAATCACAGAAAAACACACATGATATTCACTCATTGATAAGTGGATATTAGCCCAAATGCTCAAATTACCCTAGATGCACAGAACACATGAAACTCAAGAAGGATGACCAAAATGCGGATGCTTCACTCCTTCTTTAAAAAGGGAACAAGAATACCCTTAGGAGGGGATAGGGAGGCAAAGTTTAGAACAGAGTCAGAAGGAACACCCATTCAGAGCCTGTCCCACATGTGGCCCATACATATACAGTCACCCAATTAGATAAGATGGATGAAGCAAAGAAGTACAGGTTGATAGGAACCGGATGTAGATCTCTCCTGAGAGACACAGCCAGAATATGGCAAATACAGAGGCGAATGCCAGCAGCAAACCACTGAACTGAGAATGGGACCCCCGTTGAATGAATCAAAGTAAGGACTGAAAGAGCTTGAAGGGGCTTGAGACCCCATATGAACAACAATGCCAAGCAACCAGAGCTTCCAGGGACTAAGCCACTACCCAAAGACTATACATGGACTGACCTCATAGGTAGCAATGAATAGCCAAGTAAGAACACCAGTGGAAGGGGAAGCCCTTGGTCCTGCTAAGACTGAACCCCCAGTGAACGTGATTATTGGGGGGAGTATGGGGGGGGAGCACACATATAGAAGGGGAAGAGGAGGGGTTAAGGGGATGTTGGCCTGGAAACCGGGAAAGGGAATAACATTTGAAATGTAAATAAGAAATGCCCAATTTAATAAAGATGGAGAAAAGAAAGAAAGAAAACAAAAGAAGAAGCCTTGTAGCTTCTGCCATTTTGGATTACACTGAAAGTGGAAAGGAAATAGAAGCTTTTTTGAAGTAGTATTGATTTCTTTGTTTTTCTTAAAAACAAAACAGAGATCCGGAATGTAACATGAAACTCTCAGTTCTTAAAAAAATCTTCTGTCACCAACTTGGCTTTAGAATGGCTGGATTACACTCCTGTGTGTTATAGGCTAAGTTTTCTTTTTTTTTATTATTTTTATTTATTTATTTATTTTTTTTTATTATCTTGAGTATTTCTTATATACATTTCAAGTGTTATTCCCTTTCCCGGTTTCCGGACAGACATCACCCTCCCCCCTCCCCTTCCTTGTGGGTGTTCCCCTCCCAAACCTCCCCCCATTGCCACCCTCCCCGCATAGTCTAGATCACTGGGGGTTCAGTCTTAGCAGGACCCAGGGCTTCCCCTTCCACTGGTGCTCTTACTAGGATATTCATTGCTACCTATGGGGACAGAGTCCAGGGTCAGTCCATGTATAGTCTTTAGGTAGTGGCTTAGTCCCTGGAAGCTCTGGTTGCTTGACATTGTTGTACTTTTGGGGTCTCGAGCACCTTCAAGCTCTTCCAGTTCTTTCTCTGATTCCTTCAACGGGGGACCTATTCTCAGTTCAGTGGTTTGCTGCTGGCATTCGCCTCTGTATTTGCTGTATTCTGGCTGTGTCTCTCAGGAGCGATCTACATCCGGCTCCTGTCGGTCTGCACTTCTTTGCTTCATCCATCTTGTCTAATTGGGTGGCTGTATATGTATGGGCCACCTGTGGGGCAGGCTCTGAATGGGTGTTCCTTCAGTCTCTGTTTTAATCTTTGCCTCTCCCTTCCCTGCCAAGGGTATTCTTTTTCCTCATTTAAAGAAGGAGTGAAGCATTCACATTTTGATCATCCGTCTTGAGTTTCCTTTG
This sequence comes from Rattus norvegicus, assembly GCF_021556685.1. Taxonomy (NCBI): domain Eukaryota; kingdom Metazoa; phylum Chordata; class Mammalia; order Rodentia; family Muridae; genus Rattus; species Rattus norvegicus. The sequence goes on from NC_141534.1 coordinate 148,923,117, forward strand.
TTCTAGGGATCTAGGGTAATTCAAGCATTTGGGCTAATAGCCACTTATCAATGAGTGCATACCATGTATGTCTTTCTGTGAGTGGGTTAGCTCACTCAGGATGATATTTTCCAGTTCCAACCATTTGCCTACGAATTTCATAAACTCGTTGTTTTTGATAGCTGAGTAATATTCCATTGTGTAGATGTACCACATTTTCTGTATCAATTCCTCTGTTGAAGGGCATCTGGGTTCTTTCCAGTTTCTGGCTATTATAAATAAGGCTGCGATGAACATAGTGGAGCACGTGTCTCTTTTATATGTTGAGGCATCTTTTGGGTATATGCCCAAGAGAGGTATGGCTGGATCCTCAGGCAGTTCAATGTCCAATTTTCTGAGGATCCTCCAGACTGATTTCCAGAATGGTTGTACCAGTCTGCAATCCCACCAACAATGGAGGAGTGTTCCTCTTTCTCCACATCCTCGCCAGCATCTGCTGTCACCTGAGTTTTTGATCTTAGCCATTCTCACTGGTGTGAGGTGAAATCTCAGGGTTGTTTTGATTTGCATTTCCCTTATGACTAAAGATGTTGAACATTTCTTTAGGTGTTTCTCAGCCATTCGGCATTCCTCAGCTGTGAATTCTTTGTTCAGCTCTGAACCCCATTTTTTAATAGGGTTATTTGTTTCCCTGCGGTCTAACTTCTTGAGTTCTTTGTATATTTTGGATATAAGGCCTCTATCTGTTATAGGATTGGTAAAGATCTTTTCCCAATCTGTTGGTTGTCGTTTTGTCCTAACCACAGTGTCCTTTGCCTTACAGAAGCTTTGCAGTTTTATGAGATCCCATTTGTCGATTCTTGATCTTAGAGCATAAGCCATTGGTGTTTTGTTCAGGAAATTTTTTCCAGTGCCCATGTGTTCCAGATGCTTCCCTAGTTTTTCTTCTATTAGTTTGAGTGTGTCTGGTTTGATGTGGAGGTCCTTGATCCACTTGGACTTAAGCTTTGTACAGGGTGATAAGCATGGATCGATCTGCATTCTTCTACATGTTGCCCTCCAGTTGAACCAGCACCATTTGCTGAAAATGCTATCTTTTTTCCATTGGATGGTTTTGGCTCCTTTGTCAAAAATCAAGTGACCATAGGTGTGTGGGTTCATTTCTGGGTCTTCAATTCTATTCCATTGGTCTATCTGTCTGTCTCTGTACCAATACCATGCAGTTTTTATCACTATTGCTCTGTAATACTGCTTGAGTTCAGGGATAGTGATTCCCCCTGAAGTCCTCTTATTGTTGAGGATAGCTTTAGCTATCCTGGGTTTTTTGTTATTCCAGATGAATTTGCAAATTGTTCTGTCTAACTCTTTGAAGAATTGGATTGGTATTTTGATGGGGATTGCATTGAATCTGTAGATTGCTTTTGGTAAAATGGCCATTTTTACTATATTAATCCTGCCAATCCATGAGCATGGGAGATCTTTCCATCTTCTGAGGTCTTCTTCAATTTCTTTCCTCAGTGTCTTGAAGTTCTTATTGTACAGATCTTTTACTTGCTTGGTTAAAGTCACACCGAGGTACTTTATATTATTTGGGTCTATTATGAAGGGTGTCGTTTCCCTAATTTCTTTCTCGGCTTGTTTCTCTTTTGTATAGAGGAAGGCAACTGATTTATTTGAGTTAATTTTATACCCAGCCACTTTGCTGAAGTTGTTTATCAGCTTTAGTAGTTCTCTGGTGGAACTTTTGGGATCACTTAAATATACTATCATGTCGTCTGCAAATAGTGATATTTTGACCTCTTCTTTTCCGATCTATATCCCCTTGATCTCCTTTTGTTGTCTGATTGCTCTGGCTAGAACTTCAAGAACTATATTGAATAAGTAGGGAGAGAGTGGGCAGCCTTGTCTAGTCCCTGATTTTAGTGGGATTGCTTCAAGTTTCTCTCCATTTAGTTTAATGTTAGCAACTGGTTTGCTGTATATGGCTTTTACTATGTTTAGGTATGGGCCTTGAATACCTATTCTTTCCAGGACTTTTATCATGAAGGGGTGTTGAATTTTGTCAAATGCTTTCTCAGCATCTAATGAAATGATCATGTGGTTCTGTTCTTTCAGTTTGTTTATATGATGGATCACGTTGATGGTTTTCCTTATATTAAACCATCCCTGCATGCCTGGGATGAAGCCTACTTGATCATGGTGGATGATTGTTTTGATGTGCTCTTGAATTCGGTTTGCCAGAATTTTATTGAGTATTTTTGCGTCGATATTCATAAGGGAAATTGGTCTGAAGTTCTCTTTCTTTGTTGGGTCTTTGTGTGGTTTAGGTATAAGAGTAATTGTGGCTTCATAGAAGGAATTCGGTAGGGCTCCATCTGTTTCAATTTTGTGGAATAGTTTGGATAATATTGGTATAAGGTCTTCTATGAAGGTTTGATAGAATTCTGCACTAAACCCGTCTGGACCTGGGCTCTTTTTGGTTGGGAGACCTTTAATGACTGCTTCTATTTCCTTAGGAGTTATGGGGTTGTTTAACTGGTTTATCTGTTCCTGATTTAACTTCGATACCTGGTATCTGTCTAGGAAATTGTCCATTTCCTGAAGATTTTCAAGTTTTGTTGAATATAGGTTTTTATAGTAAGATCTGATGATTTTTTGAATTTCCTCTGAATCTGTAGTTATGTCTCCCTTTTCATTTCTGATTTTGTTAATTTGGACGCACTCTCTGTGTCCTCTCGTTAGTCTGGCTAAGGGTTTATCTATCTTGTTGATTTTCTCAAAGAACCAACTTTTGGTTCTGTTGATTCTTTCTATGGTCCTTTTTGTTTCTACTTGGTTGATTTCAGCTCTGAGTTTGATTATTTCCTGCCTTCTACTCCTCCTGGGTGTATTTGCTTCTTTTTGTTCTAGAGCTTTTAGGTGTGCTGTCAAGCTGCTGACATATGCTCTTTCCTGTTTCTTTCTGCAGGCACTCAGCGCTATGAGTTTTCCTCTTAGCACAGCTTTCATTGTGTCCCATAAGTTTGGGTATGTTGTACCTTCATTTTCATTAAATTCTAAAAAGTTTTTAATTTCTTTCTTTATTTCTTCCTTGACCAGGTTATCATTGAGTAGAGCATTGTTCAATTTCCACGTATATGTGGGCATTCTTCCCTTATTGTTATTGAAGACCAGTTTTAGGCCGTGGTGGTCCGATAGCACGCATGGGATTATTTCTATCTTTCTGTACCTGTTGAGGCCCGTTTTTTGACCAAGTATATGGTCAATTTTGGAGAAAGTACCATGAGGAGCTGAGAAGAAGGTATATCCTTTTGCTTTAGGATAGAATGTTCTATAAATATCCGTTAAGTCCATTTGGCTCATGACTTCTCTTAGTCTGTCTACATCTCTGTTTAATTTCTGTTTCCATGATCTGTCCATTGATGAGAGTGGGGTGTTGAAATCTCCCACTATTATTGTGTGAGGTGCAATGTGTGTTTTGAGCTTTAGTAAGGTTTCTTTTACATATGTAGGTGCCCTTGTATTTGGGGCATAGATATTTAGGATTGAGACTTCATCTTGGTGGATTTTTCCTTTGATGAATATGAAGTGTCCTTCCTTATCTTTTTTGATGACTTTTAGTTGAAAATTGATTTTATTTGATATTAGAATGGCTACTCCAGCTTGCTTCTTCTGACCATTTGCTTGGAAAATTGTTTTCCAGCCTTTCACTCTGAGGTAATGTCTGTCTTTGTCTCTGAGGTGTGTTTCCTGTAGGCAGCAGAATGCAGGGTCCTCGTTGCGTATCCAGTTTGTTAATCTATGTCTTTTTATTGGGGAGTTGAGGCCATTGATATTGAGAGATATTAAGGAATAGTGATTATTGCTTCCCGTTATATTCATATTTGGAAGTGAGGTTATGTTTGTGTGCTTTCATTCTCTTTGTTTTGTTGCCAAGATGATTAGTTTCTTGCTTCTAGGGTATAGCTTGCCTCCTTATGTTGGGCTTTACCCTTTATTATCCTTTGTAGTGCTGGACTTGTAGAAAGATATTGTGTAAATTTGGTTTTGTCATGGAATATCTTGGTTTCTCCATCTATGTTAATTGAGAGTTTTGCAGGATACAGTAACCTGGGCTGGCATTTGTGTTCTCTTAGGGTCTGTATGACATCTGTCCAGGATCTTCTGGCCTTCATAGTTTCTGGCGAAAAGTCTGGTGTGATTCTGATAGGTCTGCCTTTATATGTTACTTGACCTTTTTCCCTTACTGCTTTTAATATTCTTTCTTTATTTTGTGCGTTTGGTGTTTTGACAATTATGTGACGGGAGGTGTTTCTTTTCTGGTCCAATCTATTTGGAGTTCTGTAGGCTTCTTGTATGCCTATGGGTATCTCTTTTTTTAGGTTAGGGAAGTTTTCTTCTATGATTTTGTTGAAGATATTTACTGGTCCTTTGAGCTGGGAGTCTTCACTCTCTTCTATACCTATTATCCTTAGGTTTGATCTTCTCATTGAGTCCTGGATTTCCTGTATGTTTTGGACCAGTAGCTTTTTCCGCTTTACATTATCTTTGACAGTTGAGTCAATGATTTCTGTGGAATCTTCTGCTCCCGAGATTCTCTCTTCCATCTCTTGAATTCTCTTGGTGAAGCTTGTATCTACAGCTCCTTGTCTTTTCTTTTGATTTTCTATGTCCAGGGTTGTTTCCATGTGTTCTTTCTTGATTGCTTCTATTTCCATTTTTAATTCCTTCAACTGTTTGATTGTGTTTTCCTGGAATTCTTTCAGGGATTTTTGCGATTCCTCTCTGTAGGCTTCTACTTGTTCTCTAAGGGAGTTCTTTATGTCTTTCTTGAAGTCCTCCAGCATCATGATCAAATATGATTTTGAAACTAGGTCTTGCTTTTCTGGTGTGTTTGGATATTCCGTGTTTGCTTTGGTGGGAGAATTGGGCTCCGATGATGCCAAGTAGTCTTGGTTTCTGTTGCTTGGGTTCCTGCGCTTGCCTCTCGCCATCAGATTATCTCTAGTGTTACTTTGTTCTGCTATTTCTGACAGTGGCTAGACTGTCCTATAACCTGTGTGTCAGGAGTGCTGTAGACCTGTTTTCCTGTTTTCTTTCAGCCAGTTATGGGGACAGAGTGTTCTGCTTTCGGGCGTGTAGTTTTTCCTCTCTACAGGTCTTCAGCTGTTCCTGTGGGCCTGTGTCTTGAGTTCACCAGGCAGGTTTCTTGCAGGGGAAAAGTTGGTCCTACCTGTGGTTCCAAGGCTCAAGTTTGCTCGTGGGGTACTGCCTAAGTCCTCTCTGCTGTGGCAGCAACCGGGAAAATCTGTGCCGCTCCTTCCGGGAGCCTCCGTGCACCAGGGTTTCAGATGGCGTTTGGTGTTTTCCTCTGGCGCCTGGATGTGCACAGAGTGCAGTCTCTTCTGGTTTCCCAGGCGTGTCCGCCTCTCTGAAGGTTCAGCTCTCCCTCCCACGGGATTTGGTTGCAGAGAACTGTTTATCCGGTCTGTTTCCTTCAGGTTCCGGCAGTGTCTCAGGCGCAGGGGTCCTGCCGCTCCCGGGCCCTCCCCTATGGGAACCCAGAGGCCTTATACAGTTGCCTCTTGGGCCAGGGATGTGGGCAGGGGTGGGCAGTGTTGGTGGTCTCCTCCGCTCTGCAGCCTCAGGAGTGCCCACCTGATCAGGCGGTGAGGTCTCTCTCCCACCTAGGCTAAGTTTTCTTGAAGAAACCAACTACCCTCTGAGACCAGTGGCTTAAAGCAATCAAATGCTGACTCCTGCTAATGCCACTTGCCAATGTAGGTCATCAGGATTTCTGCTCTTGGGGTGTTGCAGACCTAGACTGAGGGGTGCTTTACCTCATGTCATATGTTTTAGCATAGCCACAGTAGATGGAGAGATGCTAAAACTCTCATATGCCTTCTTAACAGAATTGACACAGGTCGGTTGGGGTCATATTTCATTGGCTAAAGACAGTAACAATGGTCACTTCTAATGAAACTGAGAAACTGAAGTCCTCTCATAGACTGAGAGGCTTGGAACACTTAAGAGTGTCTGTCTCCAAAGAGCAGTGCAACTTGCTTGTTTTTCTTCAACTTTTTATGGTCTTAAAAAATTCATACATGTTTTATCATATTTCCCCTGCCTTGCCCTTCCCAGATCCTTTCCCTCTCCCTACCCAACCCAGATTCATTTTCTTTTTCCTCTCTCCCTCCAAATGAAAGCAAAACAAACCAAGAAGACAAAAAATATTGCTCAGTTGGAGAGAATGAAACAAAAGGCTCACCACAAACATAGTCCATTTTGTGATGGCTAACTGCTCCTGAGCATGGGCCTGCCTTGGAGTGTGATTGGTACACCCAGGGACGCTCCATTGGAGAAAACCGATTTCCAGTTTCCCTGCAGGTATCAGTTGCACATAGGTTCTCATTAGGGGTGGGAATTTGTGTCCACTTTCTCTTCTCTGTCCTGGGATTTTGTCAGGTTTGAACCTGTGCGTGCTGCTACAGTTGCTATGAGTCTATGTGCGTCAGTCCTGTTTCTGGGTGATGCTGCTCTTTTGAAGTCATCCACCAACTTTGGCTCTTACAATCTTACTACCTCCTGTTCTTCATACATCCTTGAGCCTTGAGGGGAGTGTTTGATGGAGATGTCCCATTTAGGACTCAGGGCTAAAAAGTCTCTCACTCTTTGTCATCCAGGTATAGGCCTCTGTGTTAATTTCCACGCAAGACGAAGCTTCTCTGACAAGGCTGAGTCACTGATCTAGGGGTAGAGCAGTATGTCATTAGAAGCCATTTTAGTGCTATGTCTCCTTACTAGAATAATAGTACTAGGACTTCCCCGAGGGCCCCTGACCTACCTACTCTCGGGTTTCTTGGCCACTTTAGCATTTTTAGACATGGGTTCCATCTCATGGAGCAGACTTTACATTTAACCTGAAAAGCTGATTGATTAGCATTTGGGCCACCCCCGCGTCAGTACATCTTGCAAGCCAGGTTGCTGTTACAGGCCACAGGGTTTGTAGCCACTTGATATTGATGATCGCTTTTCCTTTCCAACAGTGTGCAGAATACCTGGGAGAATACTAGGACCATGAACACTAGTTAGTCGGGGTAAAGAGCTCTATTTCATTGATGATTACCTTTCTTCTCCAGTAGTGTGCAGAGGACCTGGAAGGTCCCAGAACCGTGAACACTAGACAGGGGAAAATCTAGTTAGGCAGGAGCTCAATTTCAGATTTTCTCTACAGTAAAATGCAATTTTCAGAGATATCAAGTGAAAAAGTTCATTCAAAATTGGTTTGGTTCTTGAAGGATTAAACTTAATCTATCTGGAAATTTTATATTTTGCTTAATTTGGATTAATGGCACTTATTTAAACTCCATCTGCCTGGACTTTGAAATAATCTCTACTCGGATTCTGTTTATAAATGATTATGTCTTCCAAAAACCACTGCTCATATATTTAAAGTATGTGTTTATGTTATCCCGTGTTTTATGACTTTTAACTTGTCTCATTAGCTATGCTGCAAGATAAGAATCTTGTCTTATTGATTTATACTTTTATGCTTGGCATTACATAGAAGAGGATAATTTAATTGATGCTAATATGCTCAATGGGTTTATCAGTTAGTAGTTTATAAATCACCATAATTAGGTATCTTGACGTTAGGAGATGTCACAGAAGTCGGAAAACACTTCAGATAATATTTTAGGAGTTGCTTATTGTGCACTGTGGAAGACCTAGAGAGCTAGAGTTCAGTCTGCCTCAGTTTCAAGTCAGCCCCGGCTTACACTTGATGAATCACAGGGCGATCAGACCTTCTTTTCAAATATCATTTTTCTGTGATGTTTTCACATGCTTTGTTTGGCTGTAAGAACTGGATGGATTTTAACCTTAAAAAAAAATTAGGAAGCAAATACAAGTGCTTGGGAGGGATTCGATTGCCCAAGATTTTGCAAAGCCCCAAACACTCTTCAAAATAAGTTTGTCCTCACTCTTTAGCACACACCCTTCCTGGATGAACAGAGAAAGGGTGACTCTCACCCTCATGAAATGCAAAGCTCTCGGGGACAACGACATGTGAGGACAGAGCTTGGCCCAGGAAGATGATGTCTATAATTTCATGGCAGAGTTATTTCCCGTGGGGAAAGTTTCATGAACACAGTTACTCACTGGTCCAATCCCAACCATGCAAGTATGCTTCCAGAATCAATCACCCTTAAGCTGTCCCACATGTGCTTGCAAATATTCGTATAAAGTCCTCTGTAACAGGGTCCTCCTTGTCTTTCTGCTGAGAGCAAAGGTGCACAAAGGCGTGGCACACTATTGGGGTTCTGCTTAGAGGATCAGGGGTTTAAAACTTACTGGCACTGTGTGCTGTCTCTGCCATGGGGACAAGCCATTTAGCTTCCACTGTGTGCAGACAGACTCCTTCTTTTTTAAGATGTAGATAAAAGGTCTCACCTGTATCATAAGGTTGTTGTGGAGAAGAAATGAAAGAGCACAGGCAACATCTGTGACACAATGCTAGGCATATGGTAAGCATCCAGTAAAAATCAGCACAGTATTATAGGGACTCTGGGAGAAGCGGTTGCCATGCAAGCACAAGGTCCTGAGTTCGAATCCCTAGGACCCACAAAGGCTGGATACAGCAGCATGTATCTATAATCTCAGCTCTGGGGAGGCAGGAATAGGAGGATCCCTGGAAGTTCATGGACCAGCTGGCTTCTGACTACCACACGTGCTCCCTGATACGTGTGCTCCTGGACTGATAAATGAACATAAATGTACACATACAAGTTTAAAAATATGTCACTAACATTGCCTTTAAAACCATACTATCGAAATAAAGGAGTAGAAATGCTATTGACTCCAGCTGCTCATCCAATAATTTAATACCAACTGTAGTGTTCCCAAGGAGAAGTCTGGCTTTTGAGACTTTCTCCCGTTGAGCTAAGTACTGAAGACTATAGCTTTCACCATTTGTGATGCCACAGAACAAGTGTAGACCCCCCTTTACCCCTGGCATCCTGGGGTGAGACTGAAAACATCTGAAAGCATGGCTATTCCCTCATTTCCTTGGAACGAATCCTGTCTCTCTCTGAAGCTCTCTTTCCATCTTTCTCCTCCCTTCAACACCAACATTTTGGAAAGATTCCCCTATAGATGTGGCTTGAACCCCATCCAGTTCCTCTTTTCTCTTCAGCACCTGGAGTGATTTGATAGCTCTGCCAGCCGCTGTGTACTGGCTTCTGGAGTCTGAAGTTGATGACAGAGAGAATCAGTCAAACCGACACTCCCACCCCAGCCCCTTCAGAACTCTCTAGAATTGTCTGATCGCTGTGTCGCTTTTTAACAAAACGTTTCTCCTTTAACTGTTTGCTAGACCTTTGGTGAAATACACATTGGCATCTATATCTCTCCTCACTGTTGAGGAAAATGAGTCTCTGGGAGTCTGATTCCTTGCCCAGCATCCTGTATTTTGAAGGATGTGGTAGATGAGTCAGGATTTGTCATGACTGCCTTCACAGTCCCTGCACTTCATTGCCAGGCTTGTGAATAACGTCAGGGAGTAAAGATAAACTATTAGACTGGTAAAGATCACTGGGCACACTTTATGAAAAAGCCTTACTTGTGAAAGTGGAAAGAAATACAACCACAGCTATTCTCCTGTAAGGGCGGTTTCAATGTCACACACACCCAGGTATCCTGACACAGTAAACTGAAGGGTAACAGCGAGCCACGTTTTGTATGCGACACAACTCCTAGTTTTTGTCTTTACACTCTCCTACGGAGATTAATTATACAGAGGTGGCAACCTAGGAGTAAGAGCAGCTAGTAATAAAGACATGTAATGTAACCACAGATGGGAGATTTTACCTGTAGATTTCTCTGCATCGAAGCAAATGTATGGACATACTGTGTGTGGGCCTGAGGCATAGATATCAAGTTCAAGAAACGAGACTCTGGGGCAAAAGTAGGAGTGGCGAGAAAGAAGGGGGCAGGAAGAGGGGCTGGGAGTGCAGCCCAGTTGGCACAGTGCTTGCCCGGTATCATAGAGCACCAGGCTTGGTCCTCACACCGCACAGTCCAGATGTGATGAGGCACTCTGAGCACATGGGAGGTAGAAGTTGAAGGATCAGACAACGTCATCCAGCACTACACAGCAAGTTCAAGGCTATCTGGGCTACAAGAGACTCTTTTTCCTCATGGGAAGGTGAGTGAGGGGGTCAGAGAGAGAGGTGGAAAAGAAGCATTGTTTATAGGCATACAGATAACTGAAATATAGCTAGAGAAGAACAAGGTTGCAGGAAGGCAGCTCCAGTTATTGTAGTTCTGGGGGCCTTGCATAAGAATAATGGAGAAGGTCCGAGACTCTGAGGTGCCTCATTGGTTTACATTTACAAAATGGTGTTCTCGTAAAGACAGCCAGGCCATAAACTGAAGCAAGATAACACCCTGAGTGAGATGTCTTTTGCTCTCTTCCTGCAGACTGTGGGCTGCGATAGACAGCTGGGTAGTAGCGCCAAGAAGGACAACTGTGGGGTCTGTGCAGGGGACGGCTCCACCTGCAGGCTGGTGCGGGGTCAGACCAAGGTGCACCTGTCTCCTGAGAAAAGTAAGTGTTGAAGTCTAGCTCTCCGTATGATCACAAGCAAGCTGCGTTTTCCACTCTCACCAGACCACCATATTCCTAATGCTGAACTCGTCTGAACGGAATTAGCTTTGGCCAGTTTTCAGAAAGTCAAGTTTCTTTTTTTTTTTAAAGTTATCATTTTCCAATTTCAGCTTTTAAAGAATCTGGTTCTACTAATTTGTTGCTGGTTCCCCATTTTTTAAGCTGTTGCTAGTACAAAATCTTACTAACTTTTATAAAGCCTAAAATATTTTTTCAGGTACACTGGGTTCATAATTTCATTTGATTTGTCTTCATTGCTGACAAGATGGCAGACGACATCATATTTGTCTTATTTAATCAGTTGAAGCCATTTATCTGCTATAGCATTCCTTAATTTTTATCGCTATAAACTTTGTGTACCAGGAATGCTGATCTTCAGTCTGCCACACGCATTTCAAATGCAGCTTCATTCTGTCACTTGTCTTTAATTTTGCTTGTATTGTGGAAGCGGAGCTTATTTTGCTGTATTTTTGGATATTTTCTCTTCACATTTCCATACTATATCTCTTTAATTCAGGGGCCAACTGTACACGTTAATGGCCAGCAAGTGAATAGTTTAAGCTTTGAAGGACATAACATCTCTGTCGGGGCCTCTCAAAATTATTGTCCTATCAAAGCTCCCATAAACAAGCAAATGTAGCTGTACATTTTGTTTTGTTTTGTTTTTCTACCCAGAGAGAGAGAGACAGAGAGAGAGAGACAGAGAGAGAGAGACAGAGAGAGAGAGACAGAGAGAGAGAGAGACAGAGAGAGAGATATCATGAGATCCTCTGAAGCCAGAATTACAAACATCTGTGAGCTGTCATGGTGGACACTGGGAATTTAACACAGGTCCACTGTTAGGGCAGTAAGGGAGCTTAACCACTGAGCAATTTCTCTGGCCCACTTTTTCTTGTTTCTTGTTTTCTATCCTTAAATTTTTCTATTCATTTTAGTGCCTTGTTGTTATATGAAGTTTGGATCTTATTTATTCCTAGGTTCAGGAGACCATTATGGGAATGGAAGAGAAGAGAGGATGAAGGAATAAAGGAAGGGGAGGACAGGGAGGATAGGGAGCAGAAACTGTAGGAGGATGCAATCTTGCAAGAAGAGGAAACATAAGTCTAGGTGTGATATAACACTAGAGGAAAAAGCTGCCAGTGTGTGTGTGTGTGTGTGTGTGTGTGTGTGTGTGTGTGTGTGCCACACAGCCCAGGCTGGCCCATTTGAAGCCTCCTAATGCTGGAATTCTAGGCATGCTCCATCACATCAAACAAGTTTGGCTTTTGCTGCTCAAAGCTGAGTGTACATTGAAAAGCAGAAGAGAAGACAGAATGGTATTCAGTAGTCAACCATAAAAGCTGTGACCAGCGTGCTTTATATTCTGGGTTAGATGGAGTCATCAAAACATTTTGGCAGTGGAGCGACACGGGGGAACTTGCAGATCACCTTCAAGAACGTTCTGGAAGCAGGGAGTTCAAAAAGGAAACTATGTTTACACACCCGAGAGCCTCGGGTCTGAGGGAGTGTGGCAGGAGACTGTGAGCATGGGATACTTGGAAAGGTATTTATGAGGAGGAACTCTGGATCAGTCTGCAGTCCTCTGAGTAAATGCTACAGTGAGAGACATGGGATGAAGCAACATTTTGAGCATAAGCAGCTGGCTATGTTCATTCTGAGATTGAGCATCCTCAGAAAGGAGACGTCTACTAAGGGTAGGAACCCATCTCCCTGGACCTTTTCTCTCTCGGGAATACTGGCTCTGAATAGTCAATCCCGTTACACTATTCTGACCCTTTCCCACAGCTGAGGAGTGTATTTTGTTTGTTGCTACCTGTTTGCTGGTTAGAAACATACCAGCCCATCATGGTTGATAGAAAGATGCCCTGCCCCATGGGATTCAGTCATGAATATAGTAGCCCACTTAAACGGCGTGTACAGAACAGGAAGCAGGCATGGGTTGCATCCTGAGGAACTCCAACATTTAATCAGAGGAGAAGAGTAGGTAGGTGAACACAGGATTTAGGGAGAGCAGGGTCACAGAAGCCAAAGGAATCAGTCATCTTGAGGAAGTCATGTGATCTCTGACACACACACACACACACACACACACACACACACACACTTACTTCTTGCAATATGAAGATGACTGTAACATTCACAAGAGTGGCATCTGTGAATTTCAGATGCATAAGCCTGATCACAGTGTGTTGATGAGGGACGATGAGAATGGGTAGAGGGGTTTTCCAAGAGTAAGGAGGGAATAAATTCAAGGCACACTGGAGAACCTGTTGGAAAGTGACATGTGTCCCAACCTCTTGGATCTGACTAGCTCTTCATTAGGCAGTCACAGAGAATAAGGACAGTGAGATGCACTGAAGGGAAAGGAGATGGAACTCACTAATGACGGTAAAAGAGACAGAGGGATCATGGTGAGGGACAGGTAAGATTGGAAACTGAATTCATGGAGGATCCCTTCCATAGACTTCAGGAAGTAGGTGACCCTGACAGCTGGTGTGCCAACAGGAACGCACACATCCCAAATGCAGTGAAACCCAGATAATAAACGTTAGAATTATAAATGTCCTCTGAGAAGAAGTGTGGACTTCTCAGAAGCTCCAAGGATTTGTCAAGGCCAGGGACACTTCTCCCCTGCTGTGTGCTGTCTTCCAGGACTCAAGCTCTTCCCTCTCCACATCCTGGGGCCATGCATTTGTCTTCATGGTTATAGAGTTGAACAGTTAGACATCCCATCCACCTCAGTCAAGAAGAGATGGTAGTGAAGACTTTCTGTCAATTCTGTGTCCTTTATTCAGAAAGCAAAGTTGTCCCCTAGGACTTCTGTGTCACTGAGCAGAACTGTAGCATATGATGCGATTTCTTTTGAGTGAGTTAAAAATCAAGTGCTAAGAATCCTGCCCATTGCTATCACTAGTACCAAGATGACATAATACTTTATGATTATCAGTTCTGCTCAGATGTCTGATGTCATTTCATTTCACTAGATCTCTTGTGTTCCAGCTTTGATATTGTCAGACCCATTTTTGCAGGGGAGGATATTAAACACCAGAGATATTAAGAAAAGTCTCACAAAATTAATTTTAGAAAATAGCTTGAGAAAGGCATTTAAGAGGGCTGCTGCTGGGTGCGGGGGAAGGATCACACAAGAATGGATTGAAGGAGAAAACAAAGCTGGAGGAAGGACGCATATCAGGCAGTCTGAAGAGAAAGGCTGTGCTCTGAGGGCTGCTTCAGGAAGGCACTTGGGGGAGAACACTAACACAACAAACAAGTAGTTATCTCACTGCGACAGGAAGCAGCTAGAGTGAGGGCTGGCTTTTAGATTCGAAAATTCATCAGAGAAGACTTCGTTGATATAAGAAATTAGATACCAAGATCATTCTAAGTGAACCAGAACAGAAGCCCGTGGAACTCTTTCCTAAAGCCATTTATCTGATGTGTGTGTGTGTGTGTGGGGGGGTGAAGTGTGGAGAGCAGATCCTGAGATGGAGTGTTGTGTTAGCTTAAGGGGCTTGCCTACTGGTACACGGTTCTTTGTATGAGTGTGCAACAGGTATACATGTTCCTGTGAGTGTGCACATCCAACTACATGCATATGCACGTGAAGGACAGAGGTGGTCATCAAGTGTCTTTCTTAACTGCTTTTAGCATTTGAGACAGGGTCTTTCACTGAACCTGGAGCTCACAAATTCATCTAGGCTGGCTGGCCAATGAACCATCCCCAGAATTTGCCTGTCTAAATCCTCTAAATGCTAAGATTCCTGCCATGGGTCACTATCCCAGGTATGGGTGACCTATCAGCCTGAACTGGGGCTCTTATACTTGTGTAGCAAGTATTTTACAGACTGAGCCAACCACAGCCCTAGTTCCCTGCTTGTGATGAAGGTCCTTCCTCCCTTTCTCTCCCACTAAATTTAGATCTAGATTTTTCTTGCATTTCCTTCTCTCCCTTCCTTCCTTCTTGCCTATCTTCTTTCTCTCTCCTCTCCTCTTAGCAACTGTCAGTATAGGTCCTTATGAGATTCTATTAAAATATTTAGTTGCTTTAAAAGAAATGAAGATACAAAGTTGGTTGGGTGGTGAGTATGGATCTGGAAGGAGTTGGTGGAGAGATGAGTATGACCAAAATACGACTCATGGAATTCTCAAAGTACTAATGAAACATTTTCTTTAAGTTAAATCTTTTTCTCTAGGAAAATTCATGTGTGAATTAAGCCCTGGATTTGGTTTTCTTTTCTTCTCTCTCTCTCTGTCCCTCTCTCTGTCTCTGTCTCTGTCTCTCTGTCTCTCTCTCTCTCTCCCTCCCCACCCCCCTCTCCCCCCTCTTGTTGCTTGTACATGTGTGTGCAAGTACAATCACCCACCTGGACATATGTATGCCTAGGCCAGAGGAAGACACTTTAGATGTCCTGTTTTGTAGTTGTCTACGTTATTCCCTTGTGACAGAGTCTCTTACTGAATTTGAAACTTGTCATTGGGGTGGCTGACCAGCAAGCCCCAGGGACCTTTCTGCCCACTTGGAATGCTGCTGGTTAATAATCCTGAAAGTATCTAATGCGTTTGCCCAGTTTCTGTCCAGAAAGGAGATCCAGAGTGCGTAGGCTGATCCTTTGCAATAAGGTATGAGTGACGTGGTAAATGCTGTCATTTCATTCACTTGAAGGCCCCCGTGCCAAGGCTAGGGCTAAAAGTAGCTTACACAAAAGCATGGTACTTCGTGTTCTTGATTCTTTCTCTTGGTGGCCCCATCCTGTCTGCTGTGGCTCTGAAACTGGCCAGCTGAAGCCAGTTTGGCTGGGAGTTCCCTCAACCATATGGAAGCACTTCCCTATAATCATACTTTGTGTGAAAGAAATGTGGGAACTGAAGCCATGGCTCCCCTGAGCGTGCATCACTGAAGCTTACAGGGTCCACGTAGCTCCTAGGCCAGCGTCTTGCCAAGCAATCATTCCTGCCTTCCCCAGGACTCTCCTTGAGTCAAGACATGGCTAGGAGAGGCTATTGGCACAGCCTCGCACTGGATAAAGTGCAGAAGGCTGCATACAGGATATCAGTTCTTTGTGCAGCGAGGCAGATACAAGGTGTAAGAGCCTGGAGCCAAAGCCTTAGCTATGAGAAAAATCAGAAATGAATCCAGAGACAACACACCAATTTCCTGTTCAGAGTCAGGCAGGGACTGAAGTAACAACCAGCATAAACAGATTTGCATGTTGGAAAAGAAGCTGGAAGCCACTCAAGTTCCAAGGGATAAAACTCTGGTGGTCTTTAGCATAACTCAGTAATTATGTAAAATGTTTTAAATGGTGAGCTTGGAGAAACAGCTCAGTGGTGAAGGGCACTTGCCCTTCTTGTAGAGGACCTGGGTTTGGTTTCCAGCACCTACATCTGTTAAGTCATAACTGTTTGTAGCTCCAGATTCAGTGGATCTACAGCCCTCTCCTGACCTCCAAGGAGGACATAAACACCCTTGCAAGCACACACGAAATAACATAAAGTCAACCTTGAAGATCTAAATGAGTAGTATTTTAATCGACTGATAATTCTACACATGTTCAGAGTACGATGTAACTTTTGGCTTTTGTTTGCTTGTTTTTAAATAACGGGCTATTTTTAAAGTTTTTAATGTATTTTATATGTACAGAATGTTTTAATCACATGTATATTTGTGCACCACATATGGGCAGTTCCCACAGAGGCTAGAAAAGAATGTCAGATCTCTTGGACTGGAGTTAGAGATGATTACAAGCAGTCATATGGGTGCCGGGAATCAAATCCAGGTCCTCAGGATGAGCAGCCGATGCTCTTACTGGGCCATCTCACATAGATACATGTTTTGACATGTATATAGTGCAGAATAAGTCAAGGTAATTCACATACAAAATCAACAAAGAAGCAAACACATCTCTCAGGAGTCTTGGAATGTGCTTAGGGACTTCCATGTTTGTCCCTTACTTTGGTCTCATCTACTGGGGGCACAATGAAGCAAGTCAAGAAGCCCAGCGTGTCTGTTCTGGGCTCTTCATCCATTTTGCCTAGTGGTAACTAAGCCTGTTGGTGCTGTGGCACCTAAGACCCAGTGGGAATGCCAGTTCCTCACTCAGGTTTGGGCACTGTAGTGATAACCATGCGTGCAGCGCCCTGATGCTCACGGTCTGGGCTGGGTAGCCCACAAGACTGCCTCACAGTGAAATGTGCGTGAACTTTCCCCACCACACACTGCTTATAGCAACTTTGCTGGA